>NC_090726.1:92200720-92205720 GCF_036898095.1 Palaemon carinicauda
GTGCTGGCTAATTTTCTATAACAAATCTAGTCCAATCTTTCTCCATCATCTCTAACTGTTCTACGCATTACAAAATCCATGAGGAGGATAAACATCGTAGGTGGCAATGCATTCCCTTGAAGTACTCCATTGTTCATTGGAAATTCATTTGGTAGGACTTCTCTAATATTAACTTTGCAATTGCTATGCTCATGATCAGACTTAATCAAATTTATATATTTAAGAGGAATTCCATAACAATGCTGGAATCTCCACAAAATTGGCCGGTGCACACTATCAAAGGCTTTATCATAGTCCACAATTGCTATATAAAGTGCATTTCTATATTCTACGTCGGAAAATGAAAATTTGGTCACTAATACTTCTACCTTTTTCTAAATCCTGCTTGTTTATCTTTAAGCTTATCATCAATCTCTCTCTGTGGTCTCTTTAAAATAAGCATACTATATATTTTAGTGATAACTGACGTAAGTTTTATGCCTCTGTAATTATTGCAATGTGTCACATCATTTACACCAACACTCCTATTACCCATTTATCAGGTTTTGTCTCTCCATGCCACATTCTACAAAATAACCTTGCAAGTATTCTGGGGGTCCCTTCATTTTCAGCCAGTATCAATTCAGCAGTTATTAAATCGTAACTAGGGGCTTTCCATATCCTGATTTTTTAAAAGATGGCTTCTACTTCAAACACACTAATTCATTCATGGGTACATCAAGGTCTTCATCAGCTTCAGTTATGTTAATCAAATTATTCCCTTCATATCTCCTATTCATCACCTCACTAAAGTATTCCATTGAACGTTGCCTTTCTTCATCGCCTGTAGTTATAAAAGATCCATCTCTCTGATGGGTATATGCTTCTTCTTTGTCCCCATAAAGATTTCATTGATAATTCTATGAGCAATTATTAGCCATAGCCACTCCCTGTATTCATAGATTTGTCAACCTCTCTCTCTCCAGTCATTCCTGGTTTTTCTTTTGACCTCACTATCAATATTGGAACACTTAGTATGCTCTACCTTTTAATTTCCCTTACTTCCTTGAAAACTTTCAACAATCAATTTCTGTCTTTGTCGCCTTTTTATAGTATCCCAAGTATCCTTTGATATCCATGGTTTTCTTCTTGTAATTGCATTTCCCAAAACTTCACTACCAACTGACTGATATATGTTCTTAATATCATGCCATTCTTTCTCAATTGTCCACTCTCCATCTCTCAAAGTCTCTAAAATTGAAAATCGATTTCTACATTTAATTGCAAATATTTTTCTGTGCTCAAACCTAGATATTCTATCTAGATTTCTGCTGGGGGCTTTCAGTTTTAATTTCAGTGTGGTAATGAGGAGATAGTGTGCACAACCAATTTATGCACCTTTGCAGCTTCGTACATTTCTTAAAGTCCTCCTATTCTCTTTACTAAAGGCAATATGATCTATTTGATCTTTGTAATTAGCACATGGTGAGGTCCATGTATATTTTTTTTGGATATTCTTGTGCTTGAAAAGAGTACCACCAATGACAAGATTATTTGTTGAACCGAAACTTATAAAATGTACACTTTTTTCATTTTCAACTTCGCCAAGACCCTCAACACCCATCATATTCTCTATACTTTGATTATTCTTTCCAATTTTAGCATTGAAGTCATCGATAACAATATTTGTATCTCTCTGGGATCTCATCTATTACACTCAACAGTTTTTCATAGTATTCATTTTTCCTTTCTTCAGGGGAATAATTTGTTGGTACATAGCAAACTATAATACTCATATTGCACTACATTGATAAAAACTTCTTAAGTAACAGTCTAATATTTACAGCTCTCACTCAGTCAAAACTCTATCTGTTCTTGATGTCATCATCATTCCTACCCCTTCTCTTCGAACTCCATCTGTTTTTCCTGAATATATATATATATATATATATATATATATATATATATATATATATATATATATATATATATATAATGCCTTTGTCTAAGGTTTTCTTACCAATCCCCTAACAAGGTGTTTCACTTAGGGACAACATATCCAAACTATATTTCATAAATTCCTTTTCCACTTGATGTAACTTCCTAATCGGATTCATGGTTGTAACATTCCAATTATTAATTTTCTATATTTCTTTTATGTCTGTAAACCTGGAGATTCTTAGCACCCCGCTACGCCCGGGACTGGGGGCCACTCTGTCACTTACGCTTTCACAAAATGACTAAATCCATAGAGGATTCATTGGATAGATTCATCAAAGGACACCCAGTTCCTTGTGATGCGCAGTGCCTATCTAAGTAAGCCAAGTGACCCCTTCCGGTCCAAACTAATTCCGGTAAGATCATCCTCCAGGTATCAGGAGTAGATGCCGAAGAGACAACTGTTTTCTCAACCTATATATATGTATATATATATATATATATATATATATATATATATATATATACATATACATATATATATATATATATATATATATATATATATATATATATTAATATATATATATATATATATATATATATATATATATAGATTTTTATATATATATGTATATATATATATATATATATATATATACATACATATATATATATATATATATATATATATATATATATATATATTAATATAAATATATATATATATATATATATATATATACATATGCATATATATATGTATATTTATATATATATATATATATATATGTGTGTGTGTGTGTGTGTGTGTGGTGTGTGTGGTGTGTTTGTCTGTTTTTGTGTGTCCAAAGAGCTGTGGAAAGAATAATGATGGGATTAACAACAAGAGACAGAAAAAGGGTGAAATGGATGCGAAAATATACTAAAGCAGAGGATAGTCTAACAAGCCTACATGTAAAAAAAGAAGAAATGGACATGGGCAGGACATTTAATGAGAATGATAGATAACAGATGGACATTGAGAATATCAGAATGGGTTTCTAGAGATTTCAAAAGAAACACGTGATTTAAAATAAGACGATGGATAGAAGAATTAAGAAAATCTGAGGGTATATACTAATATAGAAAGACCATAAACAGACGATAGTAGAAGAAAATACATGAGACCTTTCTCCTACAAAGGAGTAGTTACGTTTGATGATTATGGTGACATACATACATACATACATACATATATATATATATATATATATATATATATATATATATGTGTGTATATATATATATATATATATATATATATACATATATATATACATATATATATATATATATATATATATATATATATATATATATTATATCTATCTATCTATCTATCTATCTATCTATCTATCTATCTATCTATCTATCTATATATATATATATATATATATATATATATATATATATATATATATATATATATATATATATATAAACATATTATGTATAACGTGAGAATCGAAAATAATCGAGAGAAGGAGGTCACCACCCCAGAAAATGGGTTGGAATTTATAAGATGGGAATGGGATAAGGCCAGGAAATGAGGATGAGTCAGGTGAGAGAAGGGAGATGTGAGGACCGATAACCTAAAGCCAAGCTAGCTTAACAAGAGGCTACCATATGCAAGTGAGCAAGTTTCCTTTTTTGTGAAATGTAGGCAAAGGAAAATATTTCATGGGTATGAAAGTATTGCTGATGTATATTTAGACATAAATTTACAATCATACAAAATTTAGGATGTTCAGCCATTTTCAATTTGATTACCGTTTAGCCAAAGAAGAAATGTGTATTCAACCATGACACATATTAGACTGAAACATCAAATGTTAATGCAATTAATTGTTATGAAATAGATCGTTTTTAAGTTCTTGTATTAGCCATCGATACTCGCCACTTGATTGTCGATATGATTTTGCTGGGTCGTTCTGCAAAAGTGCAAAAGAAGTATCTCATGTTACCCATCATGATGGAAATAATCGCAGTGTTAGAACAATACCAAATTATCTCCAAGACATTTTAAAAACCACAATCTACAAAAGCTCTCTGGATCGTTTTAGAAAGGTAAAACCATTCGTACTATTACTCTTAATACCTTACTTCAACTTAGAGTCGTTGCGTTGCAAAGTTTAAGTAGATATAAGGGCACCTCACACTAAACTTAAGAACCAACCAAGCCATAATGAGTCAAGAAAAAATTCTTTAAAACCAGATGATTGTTGGCGATGCGCTAAGTATTCTGCCAAAATATGGCTTCTTGGTGAATTGAAAAAAGAAAAAAAAATAAACTTAATATTATTAAGCTTTTGATTTGAAAAAAAAAAAAAAAAACTAACATGAAGCAACAGTAAACGGGTACATGGCTAAATATCTTCAGCATACATTCCTTGAAAGTTCTGAATGAATGACATCGCAGAACTCTTCATGTAAGCAGAAATAGGTCAGCAGGTTCAACAAATAATATGTAAAATGGCATTGCATTTCCGAAACAAATCACTCAGAGAAATGGATGCAAGTAGCTTATCCTCATAGCAAAGGAATAATAGATTTTACCTTGTCATCTAAACCATGTTCATAATAAATTTCAATAGACTTGAGAGAGAAGAGCTTACAAACTAACGACTGTTTAACCTCGTCCTATAGGATATGTAACTTTATCAATTTACACCAAAAAGCATATCAGACATCCATGACCATAAAACCGAAAATTGACATGAATTACGAAATCTGGTGATTAAAAAAGTCGATAAATATTATAAATTTCGAAATATATCAAGATAAGAAATGTTTGCTTTTAAGAAATATCTTTCCACACTTCCAGTTCAAGTGTTTATCACGCATCACGGCTGCAATAAAAATCAACACTACATATTTCAATTTAAATTACGGCAAAAAATCAAAGTCCGATTAACATGAATAAACCCGGAAAAGGGGAAGCGCATTATGGGTAAAATAGTATTTCTCTATGACTTAAGGCAACAGCCCAGTTGCTAAAATGGTTGAAAACAAACGTGTTCTGTGGACCCTCTGCCTTAATT
>NC_090726.1:92215720-92220720 GCF_036898095.1 Palaemon carinicauda
AGAAGGTACACCCTTCGTCATTCGCGCAGACCACATGCCTCTGGTGCATGCCTTCACTCGACAGTCTGACGCCTGGTCCGCCCGTCAACGCCGACATCTCTCCGCCGTGGCTGAATACAATTGCACCCTCCAATACGTCCCTGGGAAAATGAATCCCGTTGCCGATGCCCTGTCAAGAAACACGTGGGCTGCCGTTCAACTGGGATTGGATTACAACGCCCTGGCTGAAGCCCAACGACAGGATCCAGAGTACCAAGCTTGTAGGACATCCTGCACGTCCCTCCGTTGGGAAGACTTTCCCCTCGAAGACTCCAACACCACCCTCCTCTGTGACGTCAGTACTGGTAGACCGCGACCTTGGATTCCTGCTCCCATGCGCCGACAGGTGTTTGATTTCATTCACGGCCTTTCACATCCCTCGTGCCGTTCTACTGCACAGCTGCTGAAGGCAAAGTTCATTTGGCACGGCATTTCTAAGGATGCTAAGGATTGGGTCCGTGCCTGTACTTCTTGCAAAACTTCCAAAGTACATCGACACACGGATTCAGGAGTGGGCACCTTTCCTCAACCTCAGCATCGTTTCGCACACATTCACGTTGACGTTGTAGGCCCCCTACCCACATCACAAGGACATCGTTACCTGTTTACCGTCATCGACCGCTCCACTCGTTGGCCTGAAGCAATTCCCATGGAAACTGCAACGTCCGCCTCATGTACATCTGCCTTACTCTCTGGATGGATTTCAAGATTCGGTATCCCTGAGCATATTACTTCTGACAGGGGAACCACTTTCACCTCTCAATTGTGGACGTCATTAGCGAATCTCCTGGGCATCACCCTACATCAGACAACGGCCTACAACCCCGCTGCCAATGGAATGGTTGAACGATTTCATCGCACCCTCAAAGCAGCTTTGATGTCCCGCTGCAAGGATTGCAACTGGTTTACTTAGCTTCCCTGGGTCCTCCTGGGACTAAGGACTACTCCTAAAGACGCCCTCGACGTCTCGGCAGCTGAAATGGTGTATGGCGACCCGTTGGTCGTCCCTGCTGAATTTTTTCCTTTTACAACCTCCTCCGATGATATCCAGCGCATACGTCACGCCGTGGGAAAATTTACTCCGTGCCGCCAGACTTACAAGCCCCCAGTGAAGCATCACATACCAACGGACTTGCACTCTGCAACGCACGTCTTCCTGCGCAACGACACTAGCAAGCCACCACTAACGACCCCTTACATGGGCCCTTTCCTTGTGATCTGACGCAGTCCGAAAGCATTCCTACTAAACATTCGGGGCAAAGAAGACTGGGTCTCCATTGATCGTCTAAAACCTGCTTATCTTCTGCCAGATGACTCGCCTACAGTTCGCTTCTCTAGATCAGGGCGCCCTTTTTAACATGTACAGTATGTCATTTTTAGGGGGGGAGCCATGTACCAACCGTGTGTCACACAATTGTACATAATTATTTTGTATATATTATGCTTGTATCTGCGCTCTTCCCTCGCACTAAAAAGAACCTGAATGATCATGTCTCCGGTTTTGCTCTGTGACATTGTCTGTCTCTCGAACTTGTTATGTCCTGTTGCCTTGAGGTTTTGTATATAAAGGAGAGTGTTCCTTAATAAACAACTCAGTTGATTGCATCCTGCCTGTGAGTTCACAACCCTCTCTCGGCCCGTCACAGTATGCTGGCGGCTGAGTTCTCCACTCGCCTGGGTGAAGCGGAGTCAGTCCATACCTGTTAATCGTTTGGATCATTTTATTTTCATGTCTTATCTCCACAAAATTTAAAGAAAAAATATTTTGAAATGCCTGAAGTATGTGCTGTATTTGTTTGTTACAGTAGAGGGAAATAAGATAAAGATATATCTTTCAAAAGAAATGGGTACCCCTCTGTCGCAGAGAATCAGAACTTACCTTTTACAGCCGGATGTTTTAGTTTCTTGAAAACCTACATAATTCAGATAAAGTGTGCAATGAGAGAACTTTATCACAAGGTTCACTGCACAACAAGGAACATGAAAACCCCTCTGAACTAGGGGGAAATATATAACTTTAGAAAGGGGACTCTGCCTTTCAGCGATGACGCTTGCAGCATTCGATGATATCCAGGAAGAGCATTATTTAGGCATGCCTTTTAAGAAGGCTATGGGAAAATAGGTTGTAGTGTAAGAAAATTCCTTCAGTAACAGTTGTTAAGAACAGTACTTGATTCAGATGAAAGAACCTGGATAGAAGAGATTTCTAAATATAAAGGAGCACTTGTTCATCCCTGTAATGAGTATCTTGATAAACAATTAGATGTTGTTTGAGTGCCACCATGGAGAGATGGTGTTAAAGACTTGTAATGGAGCCACTAAGAAATTGTCGAGTGATATTATAAGTTTTGTTGATTTACCAGAAGAGGTAATAGGTGTGGACTAATATTTTAGAATACGAGTTCTAAACAAAGGTTAAAAAATGTCAAAAGTTTTAAGGTATTGGGAATAAGATATGAGTGAACTATGTTTTATTAGATTATTAGTCAGTGTCCTTATATTGTATATATATATATATATATATATATATATATATATATATATATATATATATATATACATATATATATATATATATATATATATATATATATATATATATATATATATATATATATATATATGTATATATATATATATATCGTCACATATGTACCTTAAATACAAAGTTTTCAATATCATTGTGTAATTTTCCTTTAAATGAATATATGGTCTTATTAATTCACAAGCTCTAATGTTTAACTATTGATGATTGATTATTGTATACAATTTTGATTAAACAATCTTAAGACGGACATTTTTCTACTTTTTTAATAGAACTAAAAACACAACTCTAATCCGTTATTCTAAAAAAAACACAAAGAATGAAGAAATTATCTCTCTCTCTCTCTCTCTCTCTCTCTCTCTCTCTCTCTCTCTCTCTCTCTCTCTCTCTCTCACACACAGAAGTAAAATGAAACTGAAGTAGAGAAAACGTATTGATATAATTTATTTCTACTGTTAATGACTTTAAGGTTTTCTGATGATCCGTCAAAAGACTTAATCTCTTCACACCTACTTGTGAAGCCAATAAATGCCGATACAGAGAAAAAAAAAAAAAAAAAAAGGATTTTCCCAGGAGGATTGGAAAAACTGGGCGGGTATGGAATTTTGAATTTCGCAGGATCTTCTGGTTACCTTTTGGTCTTTGACAGACATGCTAAGCCGTCTTTTACCAGACCAGGTAAAAGAAACATAATCTACAAAAGCCAAAAAACAAAAGCAAATCTGTATGAAATTATATAATTTAATTACACAGGAGAGGAAAATAGAGAGATAATCATTTCCTTCTCATATAGGTTAATGGCAGCACGTACCCGAGATGCCACCCGATGACGTCAGCTCTTGACTGCAGGTCGGTGCTTGACCAGAACTTACATATATAAGACCTTGTATATATATATATATATATATATATATATATATATATATATATATATATATATATATATATATATATGTATGTTTATACATTTATATATATATATATATATAAATATATATATATACGTACATATGTATATATATATATATATATATATATATATATATATATATTTGTGTGCGTGTTGTGTTAATGTGTGGTGTGTGTATGTATGTAGTAGAGAACGGGAGAAAGTTATTTAATAATGTTGGCTTGGTTTCTCCTGTGTTTTGAGACATCTCTTCCTGCTTATATCTCCTGAACTTGAAAAATGTTTCTTGAGAAATTTTCCATTGCACCTCCTTATTTTCTAACAATATTATCACCCGAATCCATTTAGTTACTTGATGGGTAATTTTTTTTTGTAGGAGGGCCTTCGCATCTTATTTTTGTTTTTTTCTTCGATGCAGAAGCGATTGGAACGTGCAACTACTACCTGACCTAGACCAGAATAAAAACACAGGGTAAAATCCCTTTGTCGAAGCTTATCTGGAGCTTGATTTTTTTTTGCCAATATTATACAAATATTCCCTTTCTGTAGTCCAGACGTCTTTCTTGCCCAGTAAGATATAAACCTTGATATTTGGTCCAAACCCTCGTAAATATATTCTTCATCTTTTCCTTGCATTCCGTTTCATTGGAAGGGTTATCCTCTTGTTCTTGGATAAAACTGTTGATACAACACCACAGTCCAATTGGAAATAATCGTTAACTTAAAACGTTAAGATTGTGCAACATGTTAGATATATCCCATTAATCAACTCTCTCTCTCTCTCTCTCTCTCTCTCTCTCTCTCTCTCTCTCTCTCTCTCTCTCGTTATTGTATCATACTGTATATTGCCATTTCTGAAAACTACAATTAACATCCCCTTGATACCAATGAAAAATGTTTCCTTGTTTTGTAGGATTTGCACTCATGAATACGTTTTGAGCCTCTTGACATAACAGATCACCCTAAAGACTCATGATGGAATTGTTAGTAAAAACCTAAAAAGGATTAATGAATAATAAACCCAATGAATATTCATAGATAAGATAAAAGTCAATATAGTAATGTCAGGCTTGATCGTCTTTATTCAATTTTAATATTTTAACATAACTAGATTTGCGGGAAGATTAGCTGAAATGTATACTACTTTGATTATGAGTATTGTTATTTTGTTTCAAAACTGCTGTAGAAATATTAAAAATATATTTAAGGATAGGTTCAATGCTTAACTACCGAATTTGCAGAAACTGCTCGATGTTAATTTTGTGAAAATTTATCAACTGTGATTTTCATGGCCTATTTTTTAATCTTCTCTTTGCGAAATTTGTCGGGTTAACTAAGTCCTCAGACCTCCATGAACATGTTAGTGTAAGTCTCTCTCTCTCTCTCTCTCTCTCTCTCTCTCTCTCTCTCTCTCTCTCTCTCTCTCTCTCTCTCTCGCTCATGTTTAATTCCTTGTCAACTTATGTTTCCTATACGAGCATGACAATATTTTGGCCCTTTCTATAT
>NC_090726.1:92228220-92250720 GCF_036898095.1 Palaemon carinicauda
CCGTCAGCAGACTGAGTGGTTCATTTACGAGAAAATGGACCATTCACTATCATCACCATTGTTATTATTATTATTGTTGTGGTTTTAAAGGAAAATGTGTTATTTCTGTATGGATTTTTTTTTATTAAAGTAACGATTTTAATTTGATCATTAGACATGGCATCAAGTGCAGTATTTATAGAAGAATGTATCTGATAAAACTGATAATAATAATCAAAATGTAAGCATAAAGTTAGATATCGAGTTTCATATCATCAACTGTCATGGTGGTAGCTCATTTGATTAGCGTCAATTATGTTGAGTCTTGGATTATTAAGTTACTTGTGCAATAAATGCAATTCTTGCATTACGAGACTAGTAAATCTTGGACATGTATATTAAATGTACTTGGAGGAAAGATAGGTATGGAGGCGGTGTGGGTCAAACTCTGTGAAGCCGAGCCATGCCCCGCTCCCAGGCCAAAACACCCTCAGACTGAAACTCTCAGTCAGAGAGATGATGACCTCTTGTCACCATTGACACACGATCAGTTTGTTATTTAAAGAAAACAAAACTTTTATTCAAATAGTTTGTTGTGTATTGTGTTATTGTGTAACAATAAATGTGTTTCTCATAAACAAACAAATTTTAGTATTCTTGTCATAGAAAAAAGAAATATTTTGCTTAAAGATTTTTCAAAGCAAGCAGAATCCTACATCATGAAACTCCAATTCACTAACGGAACATTTCTGGTGATATCAAATGGTAAAACTTGCTTCCATTAGTAGTTTAATTACTCCATATGGGAACTTAGTTGGATGTCCTGATATAAAACTAACGTTTATATCGACTTATGAAAATGAGTAAAGGCTATATTGAACTTTTGTTTGGTCAAATAAGAACCATAGGAAGTTGTAGCAATAATCCAACTGCTCGTAAATTTTGTGCAGCTTATAAAAGGAGTGTTGTTCATAATGATGTGCTGAGCGGCAACAGCATATCTTTGGAGTCGATGCCAATACTGGTGATTATAAAGATGATAGACATATGGAAACACCATCAGTTGTGGCAATAAATTTGTCTACAAATAAAGTCAAAATTTCCTATGAACCGTTTTTTTTTTTTAAATAATCGATGAAGATGATTAAGTATATATTCCGAATACGTTTCATCGTTCTTTTTACACGAACACCATTGTAGTGTACATAGGTGGATTTGTAGTGCATAGTTTTATAAAGCCGTTGTGATGTGAAAAATGTACACAGGCTTTGATCGGCAAGAACGATGATTAGTTGAAATTCCTAAACTTACTGAAAAGTAAAGGTTGACGAATTCACTTATCTGATGACGTGGTTGATATATGCATGGCTTGTGAAAAACGTTTTCGAGAGCCAAGTTCGAGTAACATTCATCAAGGCATACAATAAGCTTGAAATTAAAAGATTTCCATGAGATTATTATTTCAGCATTAAAGTATTACTGTAACAAAGGCACTTTTTTTTTTTATTCTTCAGGGTCATATGCACGAAGCAGTATCCTGCAGAATCATTTAGTTTTGCTCATCAAAGCGGTATTAGTAATATACTTGACAGATATTTTTATGATGCTAAGAAATTTTCTGCAAGACTGCTAGATGAAACCAATATGAAAAGTCGTTACACTTACACAAAATTAATACATTTTAGTGGCGTACGTCTATACTATTTTGTACTTTTGCTCTTTCTGAAACCACCGTTGGTGTTTAGTTTACCAGCCTTACCTTACGTGATGATACTATTGTTATAGGTAACAAATGATGCCCTTTAGGATTTTATGAGGAATATCTGCAATACGTTCCTGGTAGAAACTCCACTTTATACTAGCAATTACAATGGCTTTATTTACCCTGATTTGAATTGGCCTTGTTTTAACTTACTCATATTCTACTAGTAGCTCATGGAGGCTGTATGTACAGAAACTCATTACTTAGGCTTATCACATGGGACTCTGATGATTTAGCGTCGCATGCTTGTCCTTCTATAGTCAGCTCTCCTAGCTTGAATATTTCTTTTAATAATCTTTGACAATATGGTACTTGAAATAGGATATTGCATACCTCCTCTGGTTACGGTTCGTTTTTCGTTTGCCTACTCATACACCGAATAGTCCGGCCTATTCTTTACACATTCTACTCTTTCCTCGTACACCTGACAACACTAAACTAAGCTGACCAAACAATTCTTCTTCACTCAAGGGATCAGCTACTGCACTGTAATTGTTCAGTGGCTACTTTCCACTTATAGGGTAGAAGAGACTCTCTAGTTATGGTAGGAAACTCCAGAATCAAACCATTTTTCTCTAGTTTTGGGTAGTGCCAAAGCCTGTATACCATTGTGTTCAGCTAACTTGGGTTAGAGTTCTTTTGCTTGAGGGTACACTCAAGAGCACTATTCCATGATTTTTTTTTTTTTTTTTTTTTTTTTTTTTTTGAATGGTGTGTTTGGCTGGCTTAATGAAACGGCCAGGGTTGCCTGGTGGTTTATCAAGTGGTTGGCTTTGTAAGGTTTCATTATCTTCCTATGTGGTATTCATTTTCAAAACCATCGTTACTGTTCTCCCTTCAGTTGAAGTAGCTATCCGGGAGGGAACTTTGACTTGCACAGTATGTCGGTTACGCCATGTTGAGTAATCTTATTCTACATTTTGAATTTAGTGTATGGGTTATATGATTCTCTTTAAGAATATTCGTGTGCCTATTGTTTTTGTATGATTAATGTTAAGTTTGCTTTTAAGTATGATGGAATTTTTATTGCACGTAGCTCACATTCTGTCTGGAGGTATTGAGCAAAATTCCAAGACTTCGCCAGTGACATCTAATGTATTGCAATATCCGTAGACTGCATGATAGTATTCAAGACCTTACAGATGCTTCCAGAAAATATGATATTTTATTATGCTCAGAAATTTTAGTTTCTCAAATGAGGCACTCATCTGAGCTCCTTATTACAGGTTTTAAGAAGCAAATAATTTTGAAACGGGATGCCATTCTGAGGGCAATGGGAATGACGTTGTATATTAAGACAGTACCCTGCTCCTCGCAAGTTCTGCTAAGAATGCGAGTATCATGAGACTCAAGTAACAAATGTTTGTGGCAATCATAACAGCTCATATTTGTGTTTGATCTATCTGAATTCGGACTTGGATGATTCTATCTTCGAATTGTATTTTCATCATTATGGCTAAGATACAACAAGATGATAAATCATTAGTAAAGCTACTCACAGGTCTGGTAATTTCTTGGACCTAGTATACTTTGACACTACTGATGTTACAACAAGCAAGGTTTGTTCTCCAGTTGGAAGGTCTGATCATGCATTGATTTTGTAAGTGATTAGGACTGAGCACCCTGTCTCTGATATGTCATATTCATGTAACATATATATAAAAGATGAAGCAGAATGGAATGACATTTTGAGTAATATTTTAATCTTGAATTGGTCACAATAGTATAAAAGTATCGAGCCTGTTCTTCTCTTAAATAATTTTTTTTTTCAACATAATAGATAGGCGTATCTCTTCGTATGTGCTAGAATCCTGAGTTAAAGACAAACCCTCAATATAAGAGTAGCTAAAATTATTATTATTATTATTATTATTATTATTATTATTATTATCATTATTATTATTATTATCATTATTATTATTATTATCATTATTATTATTATTATTATTATTATTATTATTATTATTATTATTAAAAAGCTAAGCTACAACTCTAGTTGGAAAAGCAGGGTGCTATAAGCCCAAGGGCTCCAACAGGGAAAATAGCCCAGTGAGGAAAGGAAACAAGGAAATTAATAAACTACAAGAGAAGTAACCAACAACTAGAATAAAATATTTTAAGAACAGTAACAACGTTGAATTAGATTTTTCAGATATAAACTATAAAATCTGAAAAAAAAAAACAACACAGGGAAGAGAAATGAGATGGAATATTGTGCCCGAGTGTACCCTCAAGCAAGAGAACTATAACCTAAGACAGAGGAAGACCATGGTACACAGGCTATGGCACTATCCAAGACCAGAGAACAATGGTTTGATTTTGGAGTGTCCTCCAAGAAGAACTTTTTACCATAGCTAAAGAGACTATTCTACCCTTGCCAAGATGAAAGTAGCCACTGAACAATCATAGTGCAGTAGTTAACCCCTTGAGTAAAAAAGAAATATTTGGTAATCTCAGTGTTGGCAGGTGTATGAGGACAGATGAGAATGTGGAAGGAATATGTCAGACTATTCGGTATATATGTGGGCAAACGATAAATATGCCGTAACCAGAGAGAGGGATCCAATACCGTACTGTCTAGCGGTAATATTTCAACGGGTGCTTTATCCCCTGGCCAACCTACTAGTACTATTCCATTCTGATGCAAAGTATGGGGCATGAAGTTGAACCCTAAAATAACTTAAAGTATGATTGTAAGTGGGCTAAGGAAAAAGGCTTTTCAACATCCAGATCTCTGTAATCATAATGGTTCTTTAACTCTATACGAATAATTTAAAATTTTAGATGTGATTTTTTATTGCAATTTTACTTTTTAGAAACACATTCGATCTATTTCTTCTTTAATTGTACATAAAAGAAATAAAAAATTAGCCTTTTGAAAGTCTTTTAAGATTTTCGGATATCAATGTATTCTGAAGAGGTTTTCAAATTCTTTCATTCATGTTTGTTAAGCAGATTCCTTAAATAATTTAATCGGGGGAATTTTTGTTGCTTTCTGTAGTTCTGGCACCTATAGAAGCAATTTATGGGCGTGGGTCACTTTATAGATCTTCAGCATTCAGCTTCTGTTAATCTGCCACGATATCATGCTGTCTTGTAACCGAATCCACGCGTTCCCATTACTGCATAACGAGAAATCAGGCCTTCTGACAAGGCTTTGAAAAAGAAGGGAATCATTCTTTTCAGCGACGTTCACCGGTTGCCTTAGTTCTTCCAGTTTACAGTGCAATGTTTATATGTTTACGTATTTTTTTTTTTTTGCATATGGCCAATATATCCTGTCAAAATTTGTGTTGCAAATTGATATTTTTCATTTACCTGTTTGCATATAGTCAAGGATATTATATATATATATATATATATATATATATATATATATATATATATATATATATATATATATACATATATATGTATATATGTATATATATATATATATATATATATATATATATATATTTATATATATACATATATATACATATATATATATATATATATATATATATATATATATATATATATATATATATATATATATATATATATATATATATATATAAATATATATATATATATATATATATATATATGTATATATACACAGTATATATATACATATATATATATGTATATGCATATATATGTATATATTTCTATTTATATATATATATATATATATATATATACATATATATATATACATATATATATATATATATATATATATATATATATACCTATATATATATATATATATATATATATATATATATATATATATATATATATATATATATATATATGTATACATAATGCCTAAATAATGGTGACTTCATGATGTTCATGTCATATTAGTACGATGAGGTTGGTAATTGCTATTTGGTCTAATTATTAGTATTTCTTCATTCCATATTAATTAATTGACTGTACAAAACGTAACACAGTTCTCAGTAAAATAATATCTATATGTAACTTTATAATCACAATAACATGAAATATATAACAAAGTTTCATCTTATTCCTTTTCAAACATACCTACTGTATGTAGACAAAACATCTTGAATTTTGACTCGACGTCAGTGTAGGGAGTATGAGAATGAAATTCTATGCTCGGAATTGTTTCAATTTGATGTTCTGTGAATTTCAATATTCGGAAGATTTCAAATATTTTCGTGAAGGTTTACCATACTCTGGACTGTTTTGGAATTACGAGGAAATCTTTGGCCCATGTGTATAGTTCCCATAGGTTTTTAGAAATAACTTGCTCCTTTTAGTTACTTGGCATCAGTTTCTTGACGTCTACTAATATATGTCTACTTTATTTGCGCAACATGTAGTTAAGACGTGAATTTATAACCCCTTTTGGCAAATGGTTTATATTATGATGTTTTTTTTTCTTTAATTAACTTATTTTAATGTTCTAATGGAATCGTCAAAATATCCAGGATGAGAATATCAATACCCATTTTCAAAGTGAACGAACAAACTTATTAGATTTTTTAATGCTCTTGTTAATAACCATGTTTCATGATGAGGATTCAGTCACTATTTTCCTTTTTATTTCGTCCAAGTTATAATTTTCACCAATAAATCAAGAGCAAGTTGATATATTTCCCCTTTCCTTTTAAGGTTTCTCGTAAATCACACCTTCCTGTTCCGGGTTCTACCATGCCGTAAGCCAGGATTCGAATAAATTAGTTACCTTATCGCAGCAATGACACATTTACTCCTCAATGAATGTCTCTCGGTCTTAGAACTACTAATAGGGTAATTAGTGCTGGGTAGATAAGTTTTTTCTTTTTAGTTAAACATGTTGAGTATGAATGTGAACGTGAACTAGGTTTTTTGAAGTTTTATTTTGTTGATGGATTTTGATTTGAATACCTTCATAAGAATTTAATCTAACTATATTTTCAAGGTAGGGGTATACTGCAATGGGTAGCATATCCTAACGTTTATTGATAAAAATCGGAAAAATACTGCATTCGTTTGATGTTACTGTTTTCGATCCCTTTTAATAATAACTTGTCGCTCATATTTTCTTTGTTAAAGCTTTAGATCTGCCAATGCTAGACTTGTAAAGGTGTTGACGAAGTTGTTGTTGCCTGCTTTGTTTTGCAGGACAATCATATTTAAAAGTCTCTTTTTCATATTTGTTTTTCATCCGTTTGGGTGGCTACGTTTGTTTTCGGCATGCATGGTGGCAGAGCTCATTGTAATATCTTGTTGATATAAAGTATGAATCAGATAGTATACAAAAAGTGCTGTAGTATATAATAAACTTTATGAAATTTCGACAAATTAGGGGTTTGGGAGCAAAACAAAAATAAATAAACATAAGTATCAATTATGTTTGAGGATTCCCATACCTAATTCGAATTTGAAGAGAATCTTAACTGCAAATCTCCTAATTAAAAGATATATCAGGATCCACACTCCTGGAATGAGTATACATAAATTCATGGAAGTGTTGTGGGGGCCGATGTGGTAACGTCTCTAACTGGTGAACGCTAGACTGGGGTTCGAGTCCCATTCAAACTTGTTAATTTCTTTGGTTGCTACAACCTCACCATCCTTTTGAGCCATTGCCTAGCCCTAGCATGAAACTTGAATAGTATACATATATATATATATATATATATATATATATATATATATATATATGAAGCTAGCATGAAACAAGAATAGTATATATATATATATATATATATATATATATATATATATACTATTCTTGTTTCATGCTAGCTTTCTTTACCACAAGCGAAGACTTTCCACTTAGGTAATGTAAGCACAAAATATTAACTTTATCATTATTCCCAAACTTGAACATACTATGTTAATTTAATGATGGAATTATGCAGTGCGCCTATTAGTGATGAGTCAACCTATATTCATATACAAATTCAAATAGGAGGAGTCTCCTTGGTTTTAATTGGCCACCTTTATCCAAACATTTCGTCTTTTTGTTTTTCTCTTCTAGTACCTTTTGTAGTTTACTAGTTTCATAGCTTTGTATATCCTTGTGAATATTGTCTCCCCATAATTCCATGACGGGAGAATATGTTTTGAGCTATTAATGTTTCGAATATATTTTGTTTCTTGTAGTGTGGATCTTTGTAATGGAATATTTGAATCTAACGCTACTAAATCTTACACACAAAATGGGGTTTCTAGGGTTTAGGTCGTCAATATTCACTCCTCTGTGTTCTTAGCTTGTACAGGTTTTTATGCCTTTAGGAAGATACTATCAACAGTACTAGAAATTGGCGTGAATTCAGTTTATATTTTTAATTATAAATATAGATTATTTATGATGTAGGCGAACTTGAATATCTAAAACATCAGAAGTCCAATTTCGTTACTTAGACTGTATAGTATATCCTGTTTATAATACCTTTATAACCTATATTTTACTGCTATCCAGTCAGTTAATAGCTATATTGTTAATAAAGTATTTATACATTTCCTAGAGAGTAAATATTGCATTGCATTTTTATTTGGTTTTTAGGAGATATATTTAATGATATTTATCATAAGCAGTATAAATTAACAAACTTGCAATTAAACTGCCCAATGAGTCGATTCCTGAAATGATCGAAATTAGTAATTCTGTACATGAGAAAGAATCTCTAAAAGTGCAAGAAGTAACAGTGACAGATAGCATATACCCCATTGTTAAATGTTTGGAGAGAGAGTGATTTTTATGACAAGAATCTCCGGCACCATATAGACTTGGTTACCAAGGATCACTATGAAAGTTTTCCATGCATAAATATCATAACACAAACACTGAATTTAATCTAAACTCTCATTAGCATTACCAATGTTATCTCCTTCAACTGATATCCTCTACTATACCGTACATACATTGGTTCATGTTTCTTGATTGCGGCCTTGGCTAAATTAGGCTCACCTTTCGAACATTGGATGTACAGTAAATATGTTTATAGAACAGTGCGCATACATGTGAAAGTAATTAACTACTTCCATCAACGTAAATGCTTCTGTAAACAATATTTAACAATATTTGATACAAATGGAGGAATGAAAATAGCCTGTCATACAAGCTTTTTTTGTATGTATAGGCTTATATAGCTATGAATGATGTTGAGTGGTTATGTGATTATATATATATATATATATATATATATATATATATATATATATATATATATATATATATATATACATACATATATATATATATATATATATATATATATATATATATATATATACTTACGAAGCTGGTCCAGTGTAGAGTAAATACATTAATCATGTATTTTATTTATGTTTTCGTATGTGTATTGAATAGGTGAATAGCCAGGTCTTAAGATGAGTTCCTCTCATGTAGGTATAAGCATAATATGTAAATTACGTAAGAGTTTCTTCGTTAATTTATCTGTATTCTTCATTCAAGTCAGTATATCTAAATTTACGTTGCTTTTAAGAATTAACTTTTTATTTCCTGTTTTTGGTTACGAAGTCTTACTTTATCTGCCAAGTGCTTTGGAAGGATCTCGAAAATCCTAGTGTTAGATTATATTTTTTTTTTTTATTTCTGAGACTGGTGGATGGGCGGAGCAGCTGAGAGGGAGAGTTGCTTGTAACCCAGGTTTATCTCTTGACATTTTTATCTAGTTGATAACTCTGACGCCCTTAAGCCAACCCCCCCACCCCACTCTTCCAGATCTACTTGGAATCTTTGGGAAGTAACTAAGTTCCATATATAAGTGACCCAAGGGATGCATTGATCACATAGAGAATTCCAGCCTCAAGTCATAGCCATCTCTTCCTCTCTTTCTCTCAGACGCCTTTTGTACTAGATCAGTATATTATTTTAAAAGTGTTCAGTGAATGTCAAAGTTTTCGTGTGACAGATCTATTCAAACATAGTGAGTAATAATAATTCTCTTAGATGTTTTTGTAACTGGTCTTGTAGAAACGTACGAGGTATTTATATCGTGATCTGGTTATTTATTTTCATCAAGTATCAAACCTAATGTTGTTGTAAAATTAAATTTCAAGTGAAGCAAGTGATTATATAATTTTCAGGGTGTAATTGATTCTTTTGTCTTAGTCTAAGGTTTATTCAGATTCAATATTTCAAGTTAGGTGATCATATAAATTTCAGCGTGTTATTATTTCTTTTGTCTTAGTCTTAGGTCTAATCAGATTTAATATTTCGAGACAAGTGATTATACAATTTTCAAAGCGTAACAATTTTTTCTTAATCTAAGTTTTGTTCAGACTCAATATTTCGAGTGATTTATTTTTGTTTTCATGTAAATTCGTTCAAGATGTAATCTATATAAAAAATATTTATTTTTGTAAAAAGTGCATGCTCGCTCTTATCCTGTTGAAGAATTGAAGGAAGTGGTTTTAAACAGCTCTTAAGGATATTTACCCAGTGTTGTTTTGAGTGTACTTAAGAGATGTTTGATATTCAGTGTTTTGTATATTGCTGACTGGGAATTATATAACTGTCTTGGAGCTCGGGTGTTAATATTTTCCCATGTAACAGATTTAATGTAAAAACAAACAGGGGATTTTGGAACTCGAGAGGTTGTATAGCTTGCCAGCCGTAATATATGTAATATTATATTTTGGTTCCCAGACACAGAACCTTAGTATGATAATACATGTATATATATATATATATATATATATATATATATATATATATATATATGCATATATACATACCTATATATATATATATATATATATATATATATATATATATATATATATGTATGTATATATACATATATATGTATATATATACATATATATATATATATATATATATATATATATATATATATATATATATATATATACATGTATATATATACATATATATATATATATATATATATATATATATATATATTAGGAGTACTAATTACATTCATATCTTAATTCTTTTATTCTTACTTATTGAGCTATGGAGATGCAATAAAGTAAATTTAAGTACATCCTATTCCTCTATAGGAAATCAGGGACGATACAAAACCCCTTTAAGTGAAATCATTTGAGTTACACAATGCAATATTATCGGCACACAATAATATACCTTCTACACACAAACAGTCAATTCACTCTCTAAACAATGCCATCACACGGATTCGTACAGCATCAAGCCCCGAAATAGCCTCTTTGGATCGAGTTGCTAACTCTAACAAGCCTATTCGACGTCTGATTGCCTAATAGAAGGCAATTACTCAATGCGAAGGAACTCCCCTTTCTGACTTCCCTTTGAACGTCTGTGTTGTAGATTACTCTGTCCTGATCGACGGTTCTCAGATCTGGGGACGGCGCTGCACTAAATGTTCAGGATACTGTGTATTATATCAGAGCTTTTTTTACTTTGCATTCAATGTTGTACTCTAATGGTAATATTGCCTTCATCTATGAAGTTATATGGTGGTCTTGCACGCCCCCTAACATGCTGTATATTCGTAAAATTTCTCAGGAATGATTTGAATGGTCTTGCTGAATATTTTACAACGCCACTATTAATTGGCTCTTGTTCGAAGGCATCTTGGATTGACACTAATAAAGCTTTGAGGATTTGTCGGTATAAAAACCATTTATTTCACTCATTCGAAAGTTAGTCTTTTAATTATTTAACATATCAAACACAGAGATCAGATTGATGAGCAGAATTTGATGATTTTGGTATTTACCATTGATTCATTATTATAGATTAATAGTTTCACTTTCAACAGCAATGCAGGTCTATTGTCGTTTGAGGGATTTTCTTTATCTCTGCCATGACCGGAAATTCATAATCTCTGAATGTTTTTAAATTTGTGTTAATGTTCACGATGATCTGAAAATAATTATGTATCGTTTTTGTTTTGAATTTTGTTAACGGGGAGAATTGCTACTTTTATATGCCAATGTTACTTATAGCCTTTGACAACATACTTAAGACTGAACTATCAAATCTGCTCTACATTCATTCGGTTCTCTCTAAGCATGAACTTCCATGAACTTTGAATCAGTTGATCATCATATCCTCATTAGTTAGAAATTTAGCACTTGCAGTTTTCACAGTATCGCTTTTGAAGGAATGATATACGAGAATATTACTGGCGTGTTAAAAGTAATCTTCCTGAAACTAAATTCAATAATGTGTATAGGTATTAATCTAAATGGAATTCTTTGAAGCTATTTCAATCCATTCCCAGAGTTAGGGCTCTTCATGAAGGCTGTATAATGGCTTGGTGAGATAAATTCCACTTTACCGTTATCTAATATATATATATGTATATATATATATATATATATATATATATATATATATATATATATATATAAATATATATGTGTATATATATATATATATATATGGATATATATATATATATATATATATATATATATATATATATATATATATATATATATATATGGGTATATATGTATATATATATATATATATATATATATATATATATATATATCATACGAATTTATTAATATACCAACTTATAGGTGACGTAAAATCAGCAATCCCTTATATTCACGTTTAACTCGTTTATTAAGTCTACTTGTAAGTATGATAAAACCTCTGCATATTCAATAACACCATGTTCCAGAAAGTTCATCAATGTGAAGATAGAATCACAATCAGAAATTATTTGATAGTCCAGTCTGATCGGTTGCTAAGAATATTGTTCTCATTTAATTCATGACTCTCAGTATTTCACGTTTCCTTTGATAAAAATTTATTTACTGAAATTATATATGGAATGTCAAGAAATTCAAAATATCATCTCATACACAATGTTATTTTCCTTAATATCATTTATGTGGTATTTAGCAACGGAGCATTTTACATATTAACTACAAATTGATTTGAAATGTTTTTATTTATTAAAGTGGATGCAAAAATAGGGAATAGTAGTCCCCATAAAGAAAGGAAGAAGTTAATGAATACATTTCCACGAAAGGCATTTCTTGATCTTTGGTATTCAGATTTCTTTTAACCCATACTATTAAGATCTGGTTTAGAAAGGTAACATAGTAAAATTAGTTGCTATTTACATTCACTTTTGGCGGCTGTGAAAAATATATCATTGGGAGAAGTTGATGTCTAAATTAACCTGATATGTAGCGTATATTATTCTGATTGAGTCATATGTCATTAATTATTTGAAAACGTAGTTTCACAATAACAGAAACACATTGATATAGATATATAGATAGATAGATAGATAGATAGATAGATATTCAAATAGGCAAGAAATATCTTTTAGTAACGAATTCCCTCTGCCATGGGATCACAAACCCATGGATACCCATATAATCAGTAGAATTATATATATATATATATATATATATATATATATATATATATATATATATATATATATATATATATATATATATTATATATATATATATATATATGTATATATATATTTATATATACATATATATGTATATATATATATATATATATATATATATATATATATATATATTCATAAATATATTTATATATATATATATACATATATATATATATATATATATATATATATATATATATATATATATATATATATATATATATGAATGTATGTATGTATTTATGTATGTATGTATGTATGTATGTATGCATAAACGATTCAAAGAGTGCCTAGATGGAGATTTTAAGAAATTAGTTTGGAAAAATTCTGGAATTAACATTTGCAACTCAAGTTTTGAATATGACATAGTTATGTTTAGTAAATCATGGGATGAATTGCAAAAGATGATAGAAGATATGAATAGAGAAAGCAGAAATGTCGGATTGTAAATGAATATGAGTGAAACTAAGATAATGTTTAATGAAAATATAGAGACAACAAATAATGGTCATGGACGAACCTCTAGGGATTGTTAATGAATATACGTATTGAGAACAGACAGTGTTTCCCCAGGATATGAGACCGAAATTAAAACAAGGATAAGCATAGTATGGAGAACTCTTGGTAAACAAAATGAGGTTAAGAACAGTAAAATGCCACTTTCTGTGAAAAGTATGTAATGAGATGGTCCTATCATTATTAACGTATGCATCAGAAACTTAGAGACTTACTAGTGCCTTATAACATATGCTGGTTACAACTCACAGAGCTATGGAAAAAATAATGATACGAATAACACTAGACATTGGGTAAGAGCAAATGGGTCCGTAAAGATTGCCTAAGATGAAAGAGAAGACGATGGATTGGCAACGTAAGAAAATTTTCGGGTAAACACTGGTAAAGAAAGACCTTAAAAAGACGCGAGTGGAAGGACATGTCTAAGGTCTCTGTTTTGTATTGGACTAGTAACGGCTGGTAATGATGATGATGATGATTATGACGTATGAATATTTATATGCAAATATACACATACATAGACAAACACACACACACACACACACATATATATATATATATATATATATATATATATATATATATATATATATATATATATATATATATATATATATATATACATATATATATATATATATATATATATATGAAATCTGGGTAAAACTTTATGGCACTCTATGAATATACTTCATTTTAATCCTCAATAATATAACAACAGGTTCGTTTTGGAATATTCGTTATATTCAATCACGATATTTTTTGTGACTTGCGTTTTAAGTGTGTGTGGTTGTCCGATGGAACACCGCTGGAATCTACAATTGTAAATCCCATGATACAAAAGACGTTCGCACAATAGCCTCTTGTCACAAAAAGATTTACTGTATTGTTGCCTTGAATTTTCCATGCATTTACCTTTTACTGTGTCCTGTTGTGAATAGGGAGTAGTGCTGGATATTACATAAAATGACATTAAGAATAAGAATGCTAGTGCAATCTCCTCTATATAATAAAGAGCAATTGTCTTTGTATATATATATATATATATATATATATATATATATATATATATATATATATATATATATATAAGTGTATTCGACCCGTCAAAACTGATACACACACAGAAATAACCCTTCCCACCACTCCCCCTTTTCTTACTACAGCACGCTAGGTAGGGCAATTTGTGGGTGTGTTGTATTCCGAGTGGTTGCCCATTGACGTGACAGTAAAGATATATATATATATATATATATATATATATATATATATATATATATATATATACATATGTATATATACATAAGTATTTATATATATAAATATGTACATATATATATATATATATATATATATATATATATATATATATATATATATATATATATATATATGCAGGGTGATCTCATAGTGGGTGGACAGTGATTGATTACATTCATATTGAGATTAAATATACATATAATTATATTTACTAACACAATTATTGCATTAACAATTAAATTTTTTTTATGAACAATAATACTAAAGCCCTTCATTTTTATTAAGAACGAAAGTACAAAAGCCCTTAAATCTTATCAAAGCAGGTCCTCGAACTGTTTTCCATCACATATTACACAGCTTTGAAGTCTGCCTTTAACGCTTCGACAAATCACCAATCCTTTTTTGGTTTTCGAATGTTAATTTTGTCCTTGAGTACTCCCCAAAAGAAAAAAAGGCATTGGTGTCCATTCATTTGGACCGCTTCAGCCAATCCATTTCTCGGGAAATGTTTAAACAAAGGCTTTTGTATTGTTGTTCACAGTAAAATGTAATTGTCAATGCAATAATTGTGTAAGTAAATATAATTGTATATAAATGTAATCTCAAAATAAATGTAATCATTTACTGTCCACATACTTTTGGACTACACTGATATATAAGCAATAGATACCTCCTTATATCAAATTTGCTCTGCCTTGGGATCAAAGACCTAAGGAGGAATTAACTTTTGGATAATAGCTTCTGGCCGGCTAGGGATTTGAACCAAGACAAGGTCGGATTTGAGGTTACAGTGACGCTGTCTCTTTACCACTAGACCACAAAGAAGGAGTCACTATAACCTCAGTTTCAACTTGGCACAGGTTTGAATTCTTGGCCCGCCAGATGTTATTATCACAAAGGTAGTTTCCCCTTGGATTTTTTATCCCAAGACAGAGTTAATTCGATATTAAAAGGTATTTATGGCTTACATAAAAATCACGAGCAAATGTGATAGTTTATCATTGTTTATATATATTTATCTATCTATCTATATATATATATATAAATATATATATATATATATACAATATATATATATATATATATATATATATATATATATATATATGTACATATATATATATATATATATATATATATATATATATATATATATATATATATATATATATATATATATATATATATATATATACATACATACATATGCATATGAACTGTATATAATGTCAGACGTTTACTCTTTATTTTATAGCGGAGATTTCTTTTGTGGTACGGTTAGCAGTATTGACAAAGGTATGAATAATGACCATTCGGTCCCTCCCCGTCCCTTGGGTAGCGTGAAAGGGTATAGTCATACTCTGGTGGAAAGGGGTAGGGTTTGGGAAGTGTTGAATCTGTGTGTGTGTGCATTTGTTAAATATTTAGCCTTCATATTTGACGGGTCGCATACACTAGATTATGTATAATATATAAACAAATATATATATATGTATATATATATATATATATATATATATATATATATATATATATATATACACATATATACTGTATATATATATATATATATATATATATATATATATATATATATATATATATATATATATATATATATATATATATATATATATATATATATATATATGATAATCGTCATCATTATCATCATCTTCTCTTACGTCTATTGACGCAAAGGGCCTCGGTTAGATTATGCCAGTAGTCTATATCATGAGCTCTCAATTTAATACTTCACCACTCATCACATCTCACTTCACGTTTCATAGTCCTCAACCATGTAGTCCTGGGTCTTCCAACTATTCTATAGCCTTGTGGAGGAGCCCAGTTGAAAGTTTGACGAACTAATCTCTCTCAGAGAATACAAAATGCATGCCCAAACCATCTCCATCTACCCCTCACCACAATCTCATCCACATATGGCACTCGAGTAATATCTTTCATAGTTTCCTTTCTAATCATGTCCAACTATTCAACTCTCAATATTTTTCTAATAGGTTTGTTCCCAAATCTACTAAATATGTCGGAGATTGTTTCATAATTATACCACAATTCATGTCCAATAGGTAACACAGTAGTAAGTAGTAGGTTGGCCAGGGCATAAGCCACCCGTTGAGATACTACCGCTAGAGAGTTATGGGGTCCTTTGAATGGCCAGACAGTACTACATTTCATCCTTCTCTCTGGTTACGGTTCACTTTCACTTTGCCTACACATACACCGAATAGGCTGGCATATTCTTTGCTTATTCTCCTCTGTCCTCATACAGCTCACAACACTGATCACAAAACTATTCTTCACCCAAGTGGTTAACTACTGTACTCTAATTGTTCAGTGGCCACTTTCCTCTTGGTAAGGGTAGAAGAGACATTTTAGCTATGGTAAGCAGCTCTTCTAGGAGAAGGACACTCCAAAATCAAACCATTGTTCTCTAGTCTTGGATAGTGTCCTAGCCTCTGTACCATGGTCTTCCAGTGTCTTGGCTCTTGAGGCTAGAGTTCTCTTGCTTGAGTGTACACTCGGGCACACTATTCTGTCTGGTTTCTCTTTCTCTTGTTTCGTTAAAGTTTTTATAGTTTATATAGGAAATATATATTTAGATGATGTTACTGTTCTTAAAATATTTTATTTTTCCTTGTTTCCTTTCTTCACTGGGCTATTTTCCCTGGTGGGGCCCCTGGGCGTATAGCATCTTTCTTTTCCAACTAGGGTTGTAGCTCAGCAAGTAATAATAATACTAATAATAATAATAATAATAATAATAATAATAATAATAATAATAAACTGACATTTAGCCTGATTTTTACATGTAATTTCAAGTGATTTGATTTCCAGATTTTACATATCCTAGCCATTGTCTGATTTTCCTTTTTACAATCTTTCACGAAACTCCAATTCCAATGACTCTGTATTAGAGATCATAGTTCCTAGATACTTAAATGATTCTACCTCATTAATCTTTTCTCTTTTCAATGATTTTTCATCTTTCATTGCATATTCCGTTCTCATCATCTATGTCCTTCTTCTATTTACCTTCAGCCTAACCTCGTGTGATATTTCCTATATTCTGGCAAGCAATCTATGCAAATCATGAGTTGTTCTGTTAATAAGTACAGTATTATCAGCATACTCTAGGTCAACTGATTTCCTGTTACCAATCCAGTCCGATCCTTTTCCACCATCTCCAACATTTCTATGTATTATAAAATCCATGGAGGATAAGCAACATAAGCGACAACACATTCCCTTGGAGTACAACGCTATTCACGGGAAATTCATTTAATATGAATCTACTAACATTAACTTAGCACTTGCTATGCTCATGGACGGGCTTAATCAAATTTACATATTTATGAGGAATTCCATAATTACGAAGGAGTCCACAAAATTGGCCAGTGAATACTTTCAAAGGTTTTTTTATAGCCCACAAATGACATCAAAAGAGGATTTCTATATTCTACGCATTGATGAACATTACTCGAAATGAAAATTTGGTCAGTACAACTTCTACCTTTTCTAAATCCTGCTTATTCATCTTTCACCTTTTCCTCAGTCGTTCTCTCTAGTCCCTTTAGAATAAGCATGCTATGTATTTTCATGACAACTGACGCAAGTATGATGCTTCTGTAATTCTTGCTATCAGGCAGGACTACCTATTTTTGTTTTTGTTTTTTCACCAACACTCCTAACTCCCATTCATCAGGTTTAGCCTCTTCATGCCACATTCTACAAAATATTCTTGTAGGTATTCTATGGGTCACTTCACATGCAATATATATATATATATATATATATATATATATATATATATATATATATATATATATATATATATATATATAATATATATATATACACACACACATATATATATATATATATATATATATATATATATATATATATATATATATATATATATATATATATATAATATATATAAATATATATATATATATATATATATATATATATATATATATAGTAAATAAGATAGATATATATGCTCATATGTATACACATACTATGTATGTGTAAATGTTTGTGTATTTGTAGCGGCCCATGCCATAACGTTCTTGACTGGTAAGTTCCTTTGGTCGCTGCAACCTCACCATCGCTGTGAGCAAAGGATGAAGGGTTTGAGGGATCCTGTAGGTCTATCTACTGAATCACCAGCTGCCATTGTCCTGCCCTTCCTAGTCCTAGCTAGGGTGGAGAGGGAAATTGGGCGCTAATTATATATATATTATGGTCAGTCTCTAGAGCATTGTCTTGCTTCACAGGGTAATTTCAGTGTCTTTTGCCTCTGCAATTCATAAGTGGCCTTTAGATATTTAAAAGAAATGTAAGTTACTATTTACAAAACATATGTTTCAAATATCTAACTTTCTGAAAAACAAAGTACTGTACATCATTATTGAACCAATCATTCCAAGATTATTTTGCGACCACTTTCATTTTTTTCCCCTGAAGTTCTCGTGTTTCACACAAATATTTGCATGTTTCCTTCCAATTTGATCTTTTAGAATGCAGGCCATTGAAAAAACACCACTCGTCAAACAATTTACTGTAGGAACACAGGAAAATGCCACTTCTAATACAATGAGGGATCACCATTAAAGATCCACAGCAACTGGAGTGGCCAGGCACTTCAGGTGTCATGTGACAATCATCACATGATACCCCTCAAGGCATGTCAAGCTGGTAACGTTCAAGATCGACCACGTTCAGGACACCCGAGGGCAACAACACCAGAGCAAGATCGCAGCATCCAGGTTACTCATCTGTGTTACAAACAACTATAAGCAGCACAAACAGCTGAAGCCATTCAAGGGCCTTGGTGTCACATCTCTGCAGACACTATTCGTCATTGTTTGAGGGCAGTAGGAATCATGTGTTGCCGTCCTCACGTAGTAGGCCTACTGATTCTGACACAATGTCACAGTCATGATCATCTACATTGAGCTCGACAACACCAGCATTGGCGACGTTAACAGTGGCAACAAGAGTTAACTGGTGAGTCCTGATTCAACATGTCCCACGCCGATGGCAAATTGCGCATATGGAAACAACATAATGAACGTTATGCCAACTGCTGTGTTGTCAATGCTGAATGCTGGGTAGAAGGAAGTCTCATGGTCCGGGTGGTTTCAGTTAATACCACAAAACGCGTTTGCATGTGTTTTATTATCGTATGACTGCCATAACTTACAAAGACTAAGTCCCACAACACCATATGTAATATTATTTCAAAACAAGCCTCGACAAAAGATTTTTCAATAGGACAATGCTCATCCTCACACGGCACTGGCCTCTATAGAATTTCTTTGATGGAACAGCATTACGGTACTTGCCTAGCCCTCTCTCTCTCACCAGATATGGCTCCAATCGAGCATGTGTGGAATGAAATTGGAAGACAGGACACAAGCAGCTCCTCCTTCTCAGAACATTAGAGATTCAGAAGCTAGATTAGTCAGGGAATGGAATGTTGTGCCTCTTGTAGCCAATGAGAGTCACACATATTACTGAATGATGTACTGTTCTGTGACGTTTTTGGTGTTTGCAGGTTGAGTGATGACACGTGCTTTCACATTAAACTTGAGTGATGTTTTTTTTGAGGTTCTGTATATATAATTTTTTGATTCACGAAGTCTTTTTAAGGCATTGCAAGTCTTTTAACTCTGCTAACCTTTTGGCTTTACAGATTTTAGTGGTTCCACTCAATAAAATGTAGACTACAGAAAGCAAAATAAAAAGTTTTCTTGAGTTCCAGCACATGTGGGTCTGCTTGGAAATGATGATAGCTTGGCAAAGCAAGCAGCAGTTGAGTTACTTTCAAGCAGATGTCCTTTGACATGGAATTATATTTACCCCGATGTCATTAAGTCAATTGTCAAAGAATATTGATATTGTTGGGACCCTGCTAGCCTTAATAAAAGGAGGAAGGTGATGAAAAAAGTTGTAGATTTGGAGTTACATACCTAGAAATTGGTAAACAACACAGCAGATTACGAACATGACATGCTCGACTGACTATTGAATACTTTATATATAGAAATCACAAACAATTTTATAATGATTGCTCAGTCCTATTAACTGTGAGGTATTTTGTGGTTGAGTGCCCCATTCTTGGCAGGTAGATCCTTGACACGATTCTTGGAGAAGATGTAGTTCATGACTCTAGAGGCATTTTATGAATTCATTTCAAAAGCAGATCTTCTACAAATGATTTGATTTTTTTATATTAAGGGATGCAAGTTTATAATTTTCTTTTGTTATTTTTCAACAATTGTTATCAGCGGTAATGACTTTTGATGTCACAACACCTGAGAAATTAAAATCAGTCAATCCCCCGAAGTCTCTCTCTCTCTCTCTCTCTCTCTCTCTCTCTCTCTCTCTCTCTCTCTCTCTCTCTCTCGTTTGTTTGTCTGCTAAGATTTTAAGTATGTGTTCCTTGCGACTAACATTTCATACTCCAACTGTAGAACTGCTTAGTCACTTTCGTCCTTCCAGTTTGCTTTTAAATTTCCCTCAAAGAGTGACCCTGAGACCTTTGAGACTACGTGCTTGATTGAAAAATTTTAAGTTTTCCAGTTTTCAGTGACTAAGTTGTCATGCAGACGCTGTGATTTAGAAAAATGTTTAGCCTTTTGTGATGTGAAGTTACAGCTTTTGTAACAAACCCTGGAAATATCTGTTCATACCCAATGTATCTTTATCAAGGGTCAGATCTGAATTGATATGAAAACTGAAAATCCTCTAATCACTCACGAAAGTTTGTGCTCTTGGGCTACTGAGAATTAGTATCTGTTGTTAATAGAGAGGAAATATAACTCAAAAAAGGAAATATGCATTCATCACTCTTGCCCTGAACGTGAACAGGGACTGGGAGCTGGGGTGAAATGAACTCATTCTTATACACAGAAAGAATTTATTGGTCAATTCAAGGTTAATGAAATCGATTGCACAATTTATATTTTGAGATAGAAATGATTCGTATGGAATAAGGTCCCTTAAGACAGCCGCTATAAAGTTATTGAACACTCACTTGTCATTCCACCGTAAGGCTTCCATCAAGGAAACTTTACGAGGCTGCAGGGGCAGCTTCCCTTCGGAAGGCCCATCAGTAAATTTCTTCAGTCTTGGTACTCTATAATACTCGTTACGGACTGCATAGTTGCAAGAGGCCTTGTCTGGCCAAATGGGCCAGGCGATCTACAAACAACAAAGTACGTCCATGTAATATGCAATGAGTATGTGAATGATCCGAAAGATTTTTGTTTCAGGAAACATTCTAATAAAACTGAGAAGGAAACCATTATTTAAACATCATTGAAGTTCACCTCAAAGCGGTTTCAAGAGGTTCATAAGTTATAACAACCTTGTAAAAAAATTAAATTGCTGTATTTTGTATTTTCTGTCGTTTGTAAGTCTTTTGATGTGAAGGCGCGTGAGGACTTTTCCGACAAAAGGTTTGCATGCATGACCGCATGATTGGCATGAGATTTCTCAGATTGATTTTCATATTTTTCAGTTCTTTCCTTGAATTTTGGTGTAAATTTAAGTTAGCTTTGTGTAAAACGTACTTTG
>NC_090726.1:92255720-92258220 GCF_036898095.1 Palaemon carinicauda
TATAAACCGGCATAGAAAAACCATACACGGACGCGAGTGGAAGGACATATCTGAGACCTTTGTTATGCTATTGATTAGTAATGGCTGATGCTAATGATACGATGGTATATAATTTTATGTAAACATATATATACTTTACATACAAACATATATACATATATAGATATGCATTGTATATATATATATATATATATATATATATATATATATATATATCTATATATATATATATGTATATGTGTGTGTGTGTGTGTGTGTGTGTGTGTGTGTAAAAACTAATTTGATTGCATAGAAAATGTTTTGGACTCTACTTCGTGCGTGTGTGGTGCTTCCTAAACCTGTGTATCGTGTTCCTGCTCTAGTTCCGTTAACCCTGTCGATGCAAACGTTTTTGCTTAATATTTCATCATTACGCTGTTATTTCTCTTTAACGCTATTTAATGTTCATTAATTAATTGCTTGTTATTTTGTTTAATAATCATAAGAGATATTCAGTTGTTCATTTATGATTTAATGTATCTTGTTCCTTTTATTATATTGAGATAATTTTACTGGTGTGTATATGCTATATTCTCATTTTAAATCATGTTAATCACAATTTCTTCATATCTTTATTTTTTTTATAATAATGGCGTTGTGGAATTTCAAAAGATTTAATTTTTTTTTATACTTACAAATATTCATGTTCCTATGTAACATTTGATCAGTTTTTGCGTTGTAACTATTTTCTTATTTCCTATATCTTTCATAGATTCATTTGATGTATTACCAGTATTCCCCTTTCCCCCAATACACGACTACTACTACTGCTGCTGGTTCCCACTTCTCCCACCACAAATCTAATGTTCCTCCTCGCTCCTTTTATCTCGTCCTCGGCTTTCTCATTAATCTCGTCTGTCCCGCCTTTCCCCCACTCTCGTTGGAAGTCTCATATAAAAAGAAAAAAATATATATTCCATTAAAATGTGAGTTCTTGAGTGCGAGACCCTTTTGTCGTCTTTAGGGGATTCTTCTCCAAGGATTCTCCAACGAAATTGACACAGAGCCCCAAAGATTATAAAAGTAATGTATATAATGTGAGGCTAGGCTTCTTTTTACACAGGTGTACCTGTTAGGTGTTGAAAGTGGTACAGTGGAACACAGGAATTCCTGGTACACCTCGCTTTAAAGAAGTGCACCTTCTTACTCCATTTCTGCGCGGCGAGGTCTTGTCATTTAACCTGCCCACTACCTCTGCCTTCTCTCCCTATACTATCTGCTTGGTTAATCGCCGTGCAGTAAAGGTGTGACAGGTTGCAATTTCTCAGAGCGACGTGTGCCAGGAATTCCTGTGTCCAACTGTACAGGGCATGTGACATTCATAAACTCATATCAGGGTATCATTTACGAATTAAAAACATTCATAGCTATATATATATATATATATATATATATATATATATATATATATATATATATATATATATATATATATATATATATATATATATATATATATATATGTATATATATATGTATCTCTCTCTCTATCTCTCTCTCTCTCTCTCTCTCTCTCTCTCTCTCTCTCTCTCTCTCTCTCTCTCTATATATATATATATATATATATATATATATATATATATATATATATGTATATATATATTTAAATATATATATATATATATATATATATATATATATATATATATATATATATATATATATATACAGATGCAAGTTTATACAATATTAAAGATAATGCAATATGGTTGTTGGTGATTATTATGTTGAAGTACTCACAGTCTTTGGCCAAAAATCTAGACAACGATTACATCAGGCAAGTTAACTGTCACTGAACAGGATGCCATGTTTAATAATGAGAGAAAACAGAGTTTAAGGTTTAAGATAGAAGATAAAAGTAATGGGATTGATAGTCTCTTTTAAAGCGATACATGATTATGAACTTCCCTTTGAATTAAAGTTGGCTGTCTGTCTACTATAGGATATGTTTTTATTGTAAAATAAATATTCCATTTTAATGTTACTTCTCCATGGTAAGGCGTTGGGGAAATACATTTATGAGTCATTATGTTTAAATGACTTATATGAATAATTTTAACGCTGTATTTTGATTCCCATTTACCATTCAGTTGAGAAATAAAGTTGTAAATGAGGTAAATTTCTTCATCGTAAAGTCTACAGTTTTTCATTCAAATTTCTAAGATAGTTTTGGTACTTTTTTTACTTGATCGATTGTGATATTCAACTCCAAAGGCCTAAACTGAATCGCAAAGTAATAAAGTCTTTTGCTGATCTTTCCCTTTTATGACAAATGCTTTCTTAGATTCAGGGACGTATAAACATAAATAACTTTGATTCGATTAGGGTTAAAATTAATCGAAGGACATTTCCTCTTGCATTTCAATGCGTTGCCTGTGGAGTATTTAACTTCCATTTCGTAGGAACGGTTTTCAGAATTATCCTATATCATGTTGTATAGAAATTAATTAAAAACCTATCT
>NC_090726.1:92260720-92270255 GCF_036898095.1 Palaemon carinicauda
TATTCATTTGATATGTATCTGTTCTTATTTCTTTTGTTCCTACGTACGATATATATATATATATATATATATATATATATATATATATATATATATATATATATATATATATATATATATATATATATATATATATATATATATATATATATTATTCGTGTGTGTGTGTGTGTATAAGAGAGAGAGAGAGAGAGAGAGAGAGAGAGAGAGAGAGAGAGAGAGAGAGAGAGAGAGAGAGAGAGACATCTACATGTACAAATTTCATGGTATTATTACCAATCTCTGCTTTTATTCGTTGTTATCACCTCCTACAGATTATTCAGACACTTGTTATTCTTTAAGCTTGTGAGTCTTTTCTTGGCGATGTATATATGAGCCATTTCTGCAGTGATGGTTCGTTGTTGCTTGATATTTCCGGGGTTTGTTTGCGGGTTTTGGCCTAAACTTAATTACGCACATTAATTGTAGTATTCTTGCTTTTTAATCATAATGTGGTCCTCACTGTATCCATTATATTTTGTCAATTACTGAGATAACAAAATATTTTTAAGTACTATAAATGATTATAACTTTAGTAATGGTTTATAGTTAGAGGAAATAATGAATCCAGTAACATACGATATGGTTTTATGGTTTTGAAATAGGTTGCTATATTTGTCTTGAATGTTAAGTTTTTTCAAGTGTTTGTTTAATGGAAGTCGAAGCATAAATTTGGTCTTTACAACTTTTTCCTCACATGTATTCTTCGAATATGAACGGTAAAGGAGTATGCAGCATTTATATTACAGTAGTCAATATTCACTTGTTTTTCCTTAAAATCCTAAAATTTCATAAGCTTAAATTTTGTGAACTTATTTCTTTGACAGGTCTACTATATTATCCGATTTCGAACCATTTTCAGAGTGACCTGAAAGAAGGCTTAGAGCGTGTAATATTGCGGTATATATGCGCGGGTGGTCTTGTAAATGTGGTTATGCACACTTGCAGGTTTCGTTTCTTAAGAGCTCAGAATGCCCGAACTTTATGATGGTAAAGACTGTAGATTCCCAACTAGTGATATTTTGTTTAGGATATATGGTTCATATTTACTCTAAGTGGGACACAAACTTTGCATCTTCACCAGCTTCAGTGTATGTATTGTTTTGTTCCGTTAATTCGTCACGTTTATTTAGCGTTTGTTTTTGTTATTGATATTCTCCTAATGCTAAGAATAGCCCTCTCGTGAAGTGATCACTACTGTTGTTGCATAGAGTGAAGTCTAACCAAATCCTAGATATTTTTTTTTTTTGTAGTTTTGTGAATGTAAGAGTATTACTTCCCCAGCGTTTATTAAGATTGGTGTTAAGAACAGTTGTCCTTTGGCTTCTTGTATGTATAAAATTCGTATTGTAGACGCTTCTTGGCCACCTCGTCAGTGAAAATCAGCACATGTTCAAATCAACATTAACCAGAAGAGATAATAATAATAGTAATAATGACAATAATAATAATAGTTACTATTATTATCAATAATATTACATTCTAGGAGACGTTACGGGTCTCATACTAAAAATTTTTGCTCAAAGACCAATATGAAAAGACAAAACCAGAGTGGCCTCCTCATCTAAGGACATGAAACAAGTTTATAGTAAATTGTGCTTAATAGTTTATAATTCTTGGTCTCTAAGTATAAGGGATTTTGACACCGGTAAAATCTATTTTTGGGTGAGATAGCCATGTCGTCCTGATGAAAGTTCCCTCCGGCTGCTTCCTACTGTATAATATTTCTGCAATTGATCATATAAGAGAATTACCGTGAGAAAAATGAAGTAACAGGCGGGGCATCAGGATGACATGGCTATCTCACCCAAAAATAGATTTTTCCTACATCAAAATCCCTTTATTGGGCTCGAGCCATGTCGTCCTGATGGAAGTGTACCAGAGAATTATCTATACTCAGTGGGAGGCTTTGCATAAAAGAGCTCGAACCCAAAAATGCTCCCCACCTATGTGACGAAGCATAAGTATTGGGCAAGTATGATGGAGACTTATGACAAGGTAAACCTGACCAAGAGACACATGATCATGGTTGTACCAAACAAGGGGTTAATCACCCAAGCTAAATGAGCTATAGCCTAACAACATTTAGACAGTTAGGCTGTAGCACTGAAGGAACACACAAAGCATCGTAAAGACACCTAGGAACCTGATAAGGAAATAATGAAGTGCATTTTAGGATATGTCGTTGCTGCTGGCTTGATAACACCCCTCGACCACCACACAATGACGTGTCTCTTCATTTAATGCTTGAAAAAAACCCAAGTGGACTTCCAACCAGTATATATGTCTGCAGTCCCTCAATAGACATATACTGGAAAAAGTTCTAGAAGGAAGCCACGACTTTAGAGCCGAGACCCGAAGTCTTACAAGCCGGGTCCGTTCTTCATATAAAGTATGTAATCTTATTTTGTAACTGGTTTAGAGACACTTCAGAACCCATTGTATCATTATGAAACAAAAGACTTCCCATAAACTGTACTGTTTTCAGTAAATACACTTTTGGCCCGTGTATTAGACAAAGAAAAAGATCTCCTTCAAGGGGAACTATTTTCCATAGACCCCAAGGTGAAAAGGAAAGTTAATTTTTAGTCCGGAAAATGGGATCAGGATATAAATTAACCTCACCTTTATTCACAAATTCAATGTATTTCTCGTCTCTAGAAATCGTTACAACGTCACTAACCCGAGCACTGGAAGCCATCATAATTAAGAAGATGACTTTCTGAGTGGCATCAAGAATAGAAGCCTTTTGATTGCCTATGTCCGAAGTGAATTGCAAACTTTGTCTAAAGACCAAGAGATAGGTTTCAGTAGAGCCAACAGCCGTAGCCTGGCACAAACCTTCAGAACTTTGTTGAGGAGATCCGAGTAAAATTCGACATCAAAGGTGTATAGTATTAATCTATTGAGAGCCGAAGTGTACGGCAAAATCGTGGAGAAGGCTAGACTTTAGACATGCAAAGTAAGCTTGAAAGTTAAACAAAAATCCATAGTAATCAACCCTGGATTTATGTCTTTAACATATTTGACCCATTTGGTCCATGATGCTAGACGACTCGTAGTTTCCACAAATATCCACTCATCACGTTGATTTTTCAATTTCTTTCCCAGGAATAGGGTGAAATCAAACATGAGATGAGGATTGTACAATCTCCATGATGAAGCATAAACAATCCCTTGCTGTCCGTCCTGAGACAAAATCGAGTTGGTCACGGCAAGAGTTGGGTTTCAAATCCGTAACCATGGGAAACCAGTTGCTCATTGGTTACCAAAGAGCCACCAGAGACGCTATCCCTCAAAAAATCTACGCCTGTCCAAAACCTTCACGAGGAGGTTAAATAGTGGAAACTGGCAAATCACCATCCAACGACTCGCATCCAGGGACATGCCCACTGCTGCTTGAACCACTTTAGGTGCTATCTGGCAGGGAATTTCATGCTGAAGTTCATTGCGAACAGATCCACTTGAAGGCCAGAGATTTGATCTCACTGAAGGAAAGACGTTGATAAATGTCAACCTTTCTTCTGATCCAACGTAAAGACAGTTATTATTAAGTGTTTCAAATGAGGAGACCTCGATTCTTGTCTGTTGAATCAATAGACTATAACTCTGTTAACAAGGTTTAAGTGGATATGAATATTCTCCTTCAGGTATAAGTTCATGAGGGACAAGAAGACTGCCATGGACTCCAGAATATTGATGTGGTATTGTTAAAATTTCTGAGACCAACAGCTTTGCACTTTCTTGGGTGAGTTATGACCCACCCAACCTCTCAACGAGTCGTCCAAACAAAGTGTCACTACTGGAGGAGGAAAGCGCAACAATAACGTTTGTGAAAAACTTATGGCAGTAGACCACGGACTAAGTTTCTTCCACAGTAAAATCAGGGTCTTCTTCTGATGGTCAGGAGGAGTGTTGGAGGCTCTCCTTCCCTAAACTCTGTTTACATCTTTGAGTCGTACATTGAGGACAAAATTCGTGAATCGTAAAGATCCTTGAACCTCCTCTGATTGTCGCCTGATGATCATCCCGACTAGATTAGGGACTTGACTGACGTCTGTATTTCCTCTTCCTTGAGAGAGGAATAGAACGGGAGTGAGACTTAAAGTCACAACAAATCTCCAACTGCAGGAAGTCCTGAGCTGGAGTCAGTTCTGATTACTTAACGTTAGTCTGAAATCCAAAGGAAACTCAATTGGCTTCTTCCGAGCACCCTGTGCCAAGGGAATTCACACTAGCCAGTCAATCAGGTACGCCTCTACTTAAAAACCTGTCTACCACAGTTGTTATACGACTATGTCAGTAGACTTCGTGAAAACCCTCAGAGCTATGCTGAGCCCAAATGGCAGAGCTCTGATTACGTATACTCTTCTCCACAGGCTCCAACCAAGGTAGGGGGATAAGTGTCGACCTAACCGACAATACAAAGACGTCAGTAAAGTCCATAGAGACAGCGAAAGCTTCTAAGGGCGACGAATAGGTTTAGACCAGACAAGACATGAATAGTTTGAGGTAATCAAGAAAATGTTTTGGCATATAAAATAGACAATCTTGAAATCTCATAGATCTCACGCAGCAGATAACTCCCCTCTTCAAGAGATCTTATACATACTGTACCAGACAAGGAGATGTTCTTGGAAGAATCTCCTTAGACTGTGGTGGCCATTGTTACCACTTCCAAGCAAAACCGTTGGAAATGACGATCTGTGTCCAAGGCTAGCGTCCCCCTACCAGAGGCCTTCATTATTTTCTCTTAAGGACATGAACCGTTACCTCCACTGCCGTTTCAAAGTCCACAATCTCTGGACTTGCCTCCACTGTAAAGACGGCCTTGGAAGACAACCCTTTCTCATACATAGGGTGGAAGGCCGGGGACTGAGACACCACTTATAAGGGCATACAAAGAACAAACGACTTACCATGATAAGTCAGTTTGTGAGACCTCTTGGTTGTGGCCTTTCCAGGGGTGAACTACCTCTTCAATGAGATCCCCCACTTCAGGAAAAGGCTCTAAGCCCTGTAACATCCTTATCTGTAACTTTCCTCTAAGGAAACAGGACTTTTCCCCAGATGCTAGAAGTGAGAAAAGTTACAGCTCGTGGCAGATGATAGCTTTGTCAAGTACATGCTCACTACAGGCTCGACAGACCTGAAAAGAATCATAAAGGTCTTTCATAAAGGTGTCAACGTGAGTTTTCGCTAGCAAGGAAAGACGAAGACACCTGCAAAATGCCCAAACATCCTTCCCCTAAAGCATTACAGAGACATCAACATTGACAACCATTATCTGGTCTGAAGAAGGTGTTCAGGAATCCTGGGCAGCTTCTCAAAAAATTGGTGGCTGGCTGCATCCGTATCCGGTTTACTCTTAGTAAAAGTGGACGGAATCGTGTGGTAAGAAAGGTGAGACTGGTGTGCACTCTTCCAAGCTGGGAGAGGCTTACCCTCACAAAAGGGTAACTCCATTGATGTAGCTCTTCGTAACAAAGTGAAAGACCACTTTATCCAGGGCCACATTGGGGGCCAAGGTCTCACCAAAGGTGACAATCTGGAAATTGATACCCATTGCCATCACCATTGCTGCGTGCAATAAGGTAGCTAGGATTGCCAAACCTTATATCTAGGCAACTCCTCTTTCTTCTCCAAAGCCTGGATCTCTTCACATGAGGCCTTGAAGACCATCACCTGTTATTACTAATTCCCTTCCATGAAGGTTTTCTTATTAACCATAAGTACCAGATGTATTGTAGTACATAAGGTACCCGGGAACTGGGGAGCTCCATGATCTTAGCAGATGTTGGGAGGAGAAACGGGCAGGAACAGCCCCTGTAACGGAAGAAGCAATCGCAACCGTAGATCGGGAGACCGATGTCATAGTGGAGTCTGAATTGGTAGGCACCACTGAATCCTTGATGAGAACAGACTACCTCATCCCCTTACCCAGGTGCGAAGGTACCGCAGGAAGAACCTGCAGTCATCATTGGAGGTATCCTCCGAGACCCATCTGGAGTGAAGTAAATTCTTACAAACACTGCAATCCTGATGGTTCAGTACAATACTGGGCCTTTCATCCTCCAACACTTCGCATGTTTGCGGCAAAAATCGAGAGCACTGGGATGTCTCACTGCTCTGACACACATCTCCACTCAACAGTGTATCTTCGTATAGGCACCCCCTGTTTGAATGAGAACTACCTCCTCTAGCAGACACCAAAAGCCAAAAGAAATGGGTCATTAACCCTCCATGTAAACAATTGAGGGAATAGTAATCCCCAAATTGTGTAAATTCCATTGATGAGAAAAGAGGAGATACATTACGAATTGTCCATTCCCTTATAAAGAATGTGAGATTGGAAAAAATCAACCCTCTAAAGTTCCGTTGCTATAGGCCCAAAAAGGGGAAAAAAAGGGTGGAGAAATACTCATGGAAAGAACCGTTGCTCCAATATCTCCGCAGAGAAATGGCCAAATAGAGGTCACCAGTACAGGTAAACTTAATCATTAAACAATCAACGCATCGATTAATGAGCAAGAGTCTAAAGCAACCCGTAGGTTATAAAAGCAAGGTTATAACCTTCATAGAAAAAATTCGGGAGGGATGGCTAGCCTATAGAGTTACCAACCATCTATTCAATCCACACCCTCAAAAAGAAATGGACAAATTGGTAGAAAACCAATAACCATATGTAGTGGTTATTCAAAGCAAGAGCCTAGAACCCTTTCGTAGAAGGATTTCCCAGGCCCAACCTACATAAAGAAACCTCAAACGTTAAAGGAGTAAGGCTTTTATGTTAATCTGTAGTATGAATCACCTACAGTAAGTAGAGAACTAATTTTAGTTATGTAAGACAGTCTCAGACAAAAAAAGAGCAGAAAGGCCTGTGCCCTAAAGGTACTGGGGTTGCCGGAAGTATGGCAACCCCAGCGGGGAACGGCATTGCCGCCAACATCTTCTGTGCCCAAAGGCACTAGTACCGATATCCACACCCATAGACTAGTACTAACCCCGCCGCCAGTAACAATAATGCTGTCAGTGGCAATAGTGCCCAAGGGCAGCAGGGATAACGGTCATGGGATTCAGCAGAAAACACATTGCCAAAAGATAGGCAGTGTCACCAGTAGCGGCACAGCCCTAAGAAGCAACATATCACCAGACGGGTACTATAAAACAGATTTTGACGTAGGAAAAATCTATATTTGGGTGTCAAAAGTTGGCGATATAACCACTATTCAGGCATTGCCATAGGCATGTACACCAGATATACCAGCGTTGCCGGAAGCACCGGCATCGCTAGGGGGTAAAATCATCGCCGCCCTCCTCCTATAAGTAACGGCAACACCGTTAGGGGCAAAGGTGCCTAGAACGGCAGAGACAAACGGCAATGGTTCCTGTAGAAAAAACCATGCTTTAGCTGAATGCAGCGCTGCCAGTGGAGGCACTGCCGCAAGCAGCGACACATCGCCCGTACAGTGACAATAGGATAGTGTGCCACCGGCACTGTCATCAGGCTGATAGTTCACCCCTCAGGGAGAAGCATACCGACGGCCATCGAAGGTCACATAATAATCCATTCCATGCATCAAAATAAACGTCGCGCCGTCAGAGATGGCAGCCGCCGACCGATCGAGAAATCTCAGAGACTAAGAAATAGTGACAGTTCATGCAAGTCAACGCACCGACATGATGATATTACCCTTTGCAAAGGGGAATTCCAAAAGACTGCACAGTCCTAGCACGAGAGATCATGAGTGAATGCAGAATGGCTAAGCCTAATAGGTCGATGCCACAGGTAAATCGAGAAATCCCAGAGGTTATGAAGGAACGGCAGAACAGGTAAGTCGGAACACTGACAAGGAAAAATCACCCTTCGCAAAGAGGAACTAAAAAAAAAAACTGCACAGTCCAACCATGGGAGATCAAGAATGTACGTAGCATGACGGCCCAACAGATTCGCCAACGAAGAAAACATTTGCCATCATGGTAAAAAAATCGCCGTTAGTAATGGCATACTAGGTAACGGCATTGCCGTCTCCCAAGGCTCTTCCTAAAGCAGAGGCATAAGAACACTCCCCTATACAAGGTTTGATCTGCCGTCAGTAACGGCAGTGTCGGTAAGAATGGCAGCAATGTCAAACGACAATAGTTTCCACAGAAACATCATGCCGTAAGAAAAGGTTGTGGCAGTACAGGCCACACTGCCTAAATAGCAATGCATCACTATCGTATGCCCAAGAAAAAGAATGCCGTCGGAGACGACGAAGCCGTAAGTACCGACATTGCCGTCAGTCTGACAACTCGCTCTTTAATAAAGGGGTATGCTGATGGGTCTATAAGACCAGAACCCCGAAGGGATTAGGCCTCACCACAACAATTGCAAAAACAGCATTATAAATAAAATCAAGTTTGATATCAGTAATGGAAAGACTCACCACAGAGAGGTGTAATGACATAAAGTAAAAAATATTACTACTTAATCTAAAATTCTCAGAGACTAGGATACGGCAGCACACATCTGTCGGCGCACCGACAGGAAAAACTCACCCTTCACAAAGGGGAACTCGATAGAACTACCGTAAGCCAGCATGAGAAAATATGAATGAATGTAGCATTATGGACCAACGAACACGCCGTTGAAGGATAGGCTAGGTTTGGATACGACAAGTCATTAGAAAAATCCCAGAGGCTAAAAGAAAAGGCAGTATGACAGCCAGCGAACCGACTGAAAAAAAAAATAAGTGAGCTCACCCTTCGCAAAGGGGATCTCCAAAAAAACTGCAACTTCCTAGCCCTAAGAGATCCTAGATGCTTGTAGCACGATGGCCAAGAGCCTAAACGGTCAGAGTACCGAGAAACGCCAACAACTGGAACAAAAATCTCAAAAACTAGTATGACTGAGTAAAAAACCTCCCCGAAGGAAGAAACCACTGTCAATGAAACTGGGACTAAAGACCAAAAAACGAAAACGGCGAGTCTGTCTCCGACAAAATCTTACCATCTCAAGGCTAGGCTAGCCGAAACTGACACGAACTCTAAAAGACATAAAAATCTAAAAATGCAATGTAAATGCTAACTTAAAATAGAGTCCAAAGCATCACAATTCTAAATACTACTAGGTAACGTGAAACTTACAAAATAAACAAGTAAACACAAAAAAAGAGCAATCAGGTATGAAACCCGACGCCATGACTGGCTGGACTCGAAGCGCTCAGGCTTCCTCTATCACAAAAACTAAAATTAAACTCCCCAAAGGGAACCGAAGCAATTACAACTAAAACAAAAGGCAAAGAGGGGTAGCTACTCATCTTTGACGAAAAAGAGGAAGCCATAATACGAAGAAAATCTTCGAAAAAAGGTGTAAAGAGCGTACACACAAAAATATAGGACAGTAGCGTGAAGCTGCGATCAGAGGAATAGGAAAGGTCTATTCGGGGTGCAGATATCTATGGTTATCTTAGGATAGGTCCCTGATTTATACACGATATCTTTAGATAGTCGT
>NC_090726.1:92270755-92273255 GCF_036898095.1 Palaemon carinicauda
AGTCGTTCTGAGGGATAAAACCCCGTGATACCTGACGGTAATTCTCTTATAACATCAACTGCAGAAATATTATACAGTAGGAAGCAGCCGGAAGGAACTTCCATCAGGATGACATGGCTCGAGCCCAAAAAATATAATAGAAGAATGAATTATGTGTTGTTAAATGTATAAGAAAATGACCGCAGATTTTGTCCTACCCGTATCTTAAAAAAAAAAAAAAATTCATATCCAACTTACTATTCCTGATTTTTTTTTTCTTATTCTTCTTTGTGTCATAATTGGCTTGGTTTAAGGACTAAAAAGTTATGCGACCCTATATTACAGCAGTGTTTCCTAAGAAAAGGGAATGTACAAATCATCGTCTTATAAAACCCCCTAATTATCAAATTTAAGATTTGGCATAACAGCTCGTATTGTGATAAGATTTAGGAAAAAGGATATCTATCCTATTTAGGTTTCTGTATACTTTGGTTCTACTATCCTATAATTTAAAGAAAATAACTTGCAAACATAAACTTTAAATTACTATGAACATGGATAAGTTTGGAATAAATGTTTGCAAAAGGATATTGTTCGCTTCAATATTATTATCTCATGCAGCGAGAATTATGGCTAAGAATCATCAAATAGTTTCCTTTATTTTTTCAATTTCTTATAAGCATTTAATATGAAGATGACTCCGCTGAGGCATTTTAGCCTCTCAATTTCATATTCAAATCTGTGATTTTCTTTCCATTAAATTTGAATGAGTGAATCATTAGTTCTTATATGACTTGTACGGTTTTATTATTATTATTATTATTATTATTATTATCATTATTATTATTATTATTATTATTATTATTATTATTATTATTATTATTATTATTATTATTATTTGCTAAGTTACAACCCTGGTTGGAAAAGCAGGATGCTATAAGCCCAGGGACTCCAACAGGGAAAATAGCCAGTGAGGAAAGGAAACAAGGAAAAATTAAATATTTTAAGAAGAGCGACCACATTAAATTAAATATCTCCAATAAAAACTATTACTATACTTTGAAATATTAATACACGAGTTCTGAGACAGTTAAATAACTCCCAGACAGCAATATATAAAACCCTTAATAACCAAAGGTCTCTTAAGTACACTCAAATTAAACTGGGAAATTACTCTAAGTATTATTTATGACTTATTGTGGTTCTTAACAGGATGCAAGCAGAATCTTTGATATGAAAAATGGTGATTGGAATAATACAGTCTTTACAAAAATAAATATATTCTATATAAATTGCAACAATTTGAAAAGAATTTACATGATAACAAAATAAGTCACGGGAAAAAATTTAAGTCTGAACAAAACTTGTATTAAGACAAAAATGCTACGATCTGAAGTTATATAATTACTGGACTTCGGACTATTATATCTGAATAAATCTTAGACTAAAAGGAGAAATAATGCAATGTAACTTATTCAAAAGCTTCAAATTAAATCTGAATAACACAATATTCAAGTTTGATACTTAATGAAATTAGATAACCAGATCCCGTTACAAAATCTAACCTTTCTGCAGGGCCATTTACAAAACATTTTCACCTATCTCTTGAGTTGATTCAAATACAAATTTTACTGAATTACTATTCACTTCTTTACTGGCTTCTATTTCATCATGTAGCTGGGAGTACCTAATATGTCTTTCTAAACTTAACACATATTTTTCTCTTATTGCATGAGGATTTATTTTCTTTCCTAAAATTATTTTTCTTCTTTCTTTCCTTAAATGTAAACAAACATTTCTCTTCACCATTCTATGGTAGCTTGTTTCTAATTAGATCTAAAAAAAGAACTTCTTCTCACTATTCTATGGTAATTTGTTTTTAATTTGTTTAACACTTGCATCTTTAACTAAATTAACATTTTACCTGGGAATAAAATATGTCATTTTTCGATTCTCCATTTGGGCTTTTCCAAGTCCATTTTCTATATTCCCTTTTATAAAAGGAAAAAAAAGGTGTTCGTGATTTTAAGATTGTTTTTCTCTGCAAATTCTACAAGTATATCTCCTCTGTCATTCATTGTTCATACTCCAAATTTACTTACTGCTGATTTTCCTCTCTCCTTTTTACTTATTTTAGTACTGAATTCACCCAAACAGTTATAAATTGAATAAAGCATTTTTGTAGATATCTCCAGATCTTCATAAATATTTCTTTATCTGTATGTGATGTTATTCATACATGCGTTTGAATGATCTTCCGTTTATAATTTTTATTCAGTTTGATATTTATTCCTACAATTCTATCATTAGTACTATAAAATTCTTTTATGTTACTTGCAAGATTTTTATCAACACAACCCACTCCATTTTCGTTGTTCATTTCATATCCTTTGAAGCAAAATATATGGCCCTCTTTTAACTCTATATAAGATTTTTTATTTCTCCTAATTTCACTCAATCCTATTATATCCTAATTTAATTATTTCAGCCCTAATAATACAGCAAGATCTTCTTCCTTAGA
>NC_090726.1:92278255-92285755 GCF_036898095.1 Palaemon carinicauda
TTCACTTCAAAAGACTAAACATAATCGATGTCTGGCAATGTTACCCATGATGATTTGGGGGTTGTGTTTTGAGCCAAGGAAGTTTTTATACCGTTCTAATTGATGCTTTAGTATATGTTGCCTCTGTTTTGTGTGTTATCAGATATTATGACGGAATTTGTTTCCATCGTTATGTTTACTGTATTGTTATGTACTGTACCTCAAGAATTTTGTATTTTTGTTATGTAGGTTATAAAGCATTGTCGATCATTTTCTATAACTGATACCGATTGGGTTAACAGAAGTTAGTTATTAAGATGTGGATAGTTGTAGAATGTTGGTTTAGTTTTATTAGTAATTTTTTTTTTAGATTATGTAAAACCTTGGTTAGGAATTTCTTTCTATCAGTAAATTTTATTCTTAAATGGTTTTCCAACTTTTTAATTTTTTTTTTTTACCTAGAAAATGTGTAGAACTTGATTTCGTTAGATTTTTAATCTAGTTTATCAATGAATTATTCCTTCTGAAATCTACATCATACTTGTATGTGCGTCCTGAAATCATGTATGACCATTGTTCGTTATTAATTGCTTGAATCAACTATCACTTATAAAGTGTTCAGTAATTTTTTTAATCATACACACTTTATTCTTGATTGATTTAAATCTTTTATATATGAAAAGATTTTTAATCTAGCGGTAAACAGGAATGGATAGTATTACTTAAAAATTATGTCAATTTTATCTCTTATTTTTCATAGTACTTTTATTTATCTTAAATTGTTCTAACAATACTTGGCTACTATATTATCAACATCTTGCGTGATGTTTGTAGTTCTCGTAGGGACCTTTTGATTAGAAATAGTCATGCGGGAAAGAGTCTTGCAAGCACATAATAATTTCGTAATTGAAATCACTAACAATTTTGGCGAAAAGTTAAGGTAGGAAAGATTTTTAAAGGAGTGGCTAATGTATGGTGATGGAAGATCAGTGTGAGTCTCAAAAAGATTAGTGATAGTAAGAAAGAGTTAAGAAATGAATGAAAAAATAAAATTTTAGCCAGAATTAAGTAACGAGAGGAAGCGTAAGTCGGGAGGATAGAGAGGAAAAGTTAAGGAAGATTTTTATAAGCATATGATAGCTGTTGTGAACGGTTGTTGTCCAGATATTGCGCAAATCATGCATAGAAGCTGGATCCCTAATAAAATTTTAACCGGAACAGAAGTGTGTCCGTGAAACCATATTGGGATTAATGTAAGGCTCTGCAATTGACATGGAGAAAAAATATTGAATCTCTAGAGACGAACTGTTTGATATTAGGATTAGAGTGGTTTGGATGGCATAATAGGATGGTAAAAAGTTTATATCATTCATACATTTTGAGATGATACAGAAGACATTGTTGCGCAGTGTATCTGCGTGTAGTGGGACTGGTTGGTCGAAGCCGGCTTGTGATCTTTTGTTTTCTTTGTGATCTCTCCATCCTTCACGGAGAAATTGTTTCATTAGTTTAATTAATGTATTAATTTTTGTATCTATTTGTGCGTTGACAAATTTATATATATATATATATATATATATATATATATATATATATATATATATATATATATATATTTATATATATGTATATATATTTATATATATATATATATATATATATATATATATATATATATATATATATATATATATATATATATATATATATATATATATATATATATATATGTGTGTGTGTGTGTGTGTGTGTGTGTGTATGAGAGAGAGAGAGAGAGAGAGAGAGAGAGAGAGAGAGAGAGAGAGAGAGAGAGTGTGTGTTTGCTAATAGGCTTATAACGATGCGATGAATTAGTATATTAATTGTTCAAAAAGAGTGGAAATTCTTTGTTTAACTTAAATATTAGAAGGCGTCTTATTTTCAGAGGTTAATAAAAAGCGTTGTTTTCTCAAATGCAATCCGAATATATCGGTTTTTCAAATACTGAGAAAAAAAACCTTTATGCTTACTTGTCCGCAATGAACACGTTTATTGACAAGTTTGTATTATCATGTAATGAAGATGAACCGGCGTTTTTCACAATATTCATGAAATAACAAAAACACTTTTTACTTAGTCTTAATCTTTTTTTCTCGTTAGTATGATTTCGTTGCTGCAACTTCAGTAAAGAAAAAGATAAAATTCCAAGAGTGTCTCCTTCAGGTTGCGGCGGCAACCAATAACATGAGGGAAGAGGAGGCTCTCTTTTTTCTTTCCTTTTTCTTAAACAAAGGGACTTTCCTCAACAGGGAGCGATCCTTTCTTGTGACGGGGTAAGTATCGCTTTATTTTGCTGCGTCTCCCGTTGATTTTTTTTCGAAGGATTCTCTTATTTCCTTTATTGTTTTCATCTTTTTTTTAGCGTTGCAGCCATTGTCAGGCTTCTTTCAGCGGTATTGTTCACTTGTAGGGTCCCCTCATCGCTTATTTCTGCGATATATTTTTGGAAACCATCAATCATTGGCCCTCTCTATTTAGGGTCGCTTTTCACAACCTTCCCTGACTTCTGATTTATACCGCGTTTGATTATTTTCACGTGTCTTCGGCAAAGTTTTTTAATGCTGCTCCTATCTAGCTCCCTCTCATATCCTTCATCTCTTAAAAATTTCTCCTCCTCCTCCTCCTCCTCCTCCTCCTCCTCCTCCTCCTACTCCTACTCCTACTCCTCCCTTCCTCTCATCTGCTCAGATCTGGAAACTTTTAATCAACACCTTTTGAATGTCGTGTGCGGCTTTGCGAAGGCTGACAACAAAACAAGCGATGGTGAAAAATATTGTTCTTTCATCTTTTACTCGGGGTTTATTCTACCCTCTTGTAATACTCCTCACAACCCCTTTACTTCTCCCATTCTCATTATAGTTGCACCTCATTTATGTATTTCTCCCTTGTCTTCTCTTTTTCCTTCCTCCACAGCTGGCGACATCCTTTCACAAAAGAAGAAAATGAAGCAAATGAACAAACGTCGTTAACTAGATCTGATCCAAGCCGTATTAATCCGACTCAGATAATGAGAGCCTCGTAACGGTACATTTTAGTTGATTTTCTCTTTAACCAAACAGGCACGTTTTACAGCCACATGTTTTTATTTGCTGGATTTTTTATTTACCAGAACATGAACTGGGCTGTGTAGTTGCACATGGTTATATCCGTTATTTAGCAATTTATTTCTTTTTAGATTTATGCCCATGTGCAGATGCGGAAGTGGGTACTCTATGTAGGCCTACTGATTATCATTATTATTATTATTATTATTATTATTATCATTATTATTATTATTAACATGAACATGATCATGAATATTTATATTAACATTATTATCATTATTATTATTATTATTATTATTATTATTATTATTATTATTACCTAAGCTACAACTGTAGTTGGAAAAGCAGGATGCTGTAAGCCCAAGGGCTCCAAGAAGGAAACAGTCCAGTGAGGAAAGGAAACATATAAACTATTTGAGAAGTAATAAACAAAAAATATATAATATAAAAGATCAGTAACAACGTTGAAATATATCTGACTTATACAAACTATGAAGAGAGACTTACGTCAGCCTGTTCAACATTCGCTGCGAGTTTAAACTTAGTTACCATCATTATTGAACTTTTAAGTAATATATTGCAAAATTGTCATGGATATAGGAATGTGATATCTGGTGTTACTAAGGGTAGTGTTTTTGGTCCATTATTATTATTATTATTATTATTATTATTATTATTATTATTATTATTATTATTATTACTAGGTAAGCTACAACCCTAGTTGGAAAAGCAGAATGCTATAAGCCCAAGGGCTCCAACAGGGAAAAATAGCCTTGTAAGAAAAGGAAATAAGGAAATAAACGATATAATAAGTAGTGAACAATTAGAATAAAATATTTTAAAAACATTTAAAGATATTTTAACATTAAAACAAATATTTCATATATAAACTATAAACAGACTTACGTCAGCCCGTTCAACATAAAAACATTTGCTGAAAGTTTTAACTTTTGATTTTCTACCGATTCAACTGCCTGAGTAGGAAGATTATTCCACAATCTGATCACAGAAGGAATAAAACTTCTAGGATACTATATAGTGTTGAGCCTAATGATGGAGATGGCTAGACTGCTAGAATGAACTGCAAACCTAGTATCATGTACAGGATTGTATAGTCAGGGAATATCTTAATGTAAAGGATGGACAGAATTATAAAAAGCCCATGCAACATGCCTAAAAAACTAACAGAATGATAGTACCAGAGATTAATATGCAGATCAGACATAAGAAAATTAATAGAACACACATTTTTCTCCAACAGAGTAGGATGAGATCCAGCAGCTTAAGACCAAGCAGGAGAACAAGAATCGAAACATGATAGAATAAAAGAATCAAAACGTTTCTTTTGTATAGATTAATCGCCCAAAATCCCCTTTTTTTTCTTTGCAATTGAAGAAGAAACAGATCGAATGGGTTTCTCTGAAACAAATTTACTATCAATAATCAAACAACCCCACAAAAAAAAAAAAAAATTAAAAGGATTTTTATAAAGTTAAAGAAAAATTATAAGCGAAGAGATCTGGATGTTGAGGAGCCGCTGTTTTCAACGTGATTACAATCAAACTTGGATTTTTGTTAGGGTTTGACTTCATGCCCCATAATTTGTACCCAGCATTAATTTCAGCTACACCTCTATTAAGGATTCAGCAACCCCAGATTTACCATTTAGAAGATGGTATTCATGCAAAGAGAATAGAATCATCTGCAGAGGCAATGAGCTTATTTTCTAGGACAAAGCACATACCATGTGCATATATTAATATCTTAATTTGTTGGACAGCAACTTACGGTCTATTAAATTTCTTATTCCTGATCTAGATATTAATCTCTGGCACTGTCGTTCAATTAGTTCATTATGCATGTTACACTAGATTTTTTATAATTCTGACCATCCGTTACAGTCAGATCTTCCCGGACAGTTCCATCCTGTTCGTAATACTATTATATCTAATAGTTAGGCCTTCTCCATCATGAGGCTCAATACTACACAGTACTCTAGAGTTTTTATTTCCAGCTGTGACCAAGGTGTGGAATGATCTTCCCAATCGGGTAGTTGAATTAGTAGAACTTCAAAAGTTCAAACTTGCAGCAAATATATCTATGTTGAACAGGCTGACATAAGTCCTTTTATAGTTTATATATGAAGTATCTGTTTCAATGTTGTTAATGTTTTTAAAATATTTTATTTTAATTGTTCTTTACTTCTTATATCGTTTATTTATTTTCTTATTTCCTTTCCTTACTGTGCTATTTTTCCCTATTGACGCCCTTGGGTTATAGCATCTTGCTTTTCCAACTCGGGGTGTAGCTTACCAAGTAATAATAACAATGGTAATAATAATCATAATGGGCCAAGAACACTACTATGAGGAACACCAGATATCACATTCCTATTTCCATGACAACTCTTTGCAATATATTACTTAAACTTTCAATTATGATCCTGAGAAAGGACCCACCTTCTCCCTATTGTTTCAGCTTGAAAACAAGGGCCTCCTGATTATCAAGGAAAAAGGCAGCACTAAAATCAAGGTAAATCATACAAACTTCCTGGGCACAGTCACGGGATTTCTGCACAGCATCATATGCTCCAAGGCCTTTGTAAAACAAAAATTACAGACTAGGGAACAGATTATCACTCTCACCATACCTATTTTGACAATTGTGGAGACGTTAAAAAACTGAAGATAATATGGGAGCTATGGAATGTGGGGCTTAGGTAGCAGGGCTAGAGCTACTACAAACATATCTACCTAATGCAGTAACATCATCATTTCTCCAACAAATGCAAAATAAAATTTTCTTGTTAACTTGCTGAAAATAACAGACAACTTAGGAGATAAGAACTTAGCGGTCTATAAAAACAAGGAAAAATACCATTTGAGGCCACACCTCCTTAAGCTTCAGGAGAATAACAGACTCAACGAAATGTCATTCTGGTCTGCTCGAGATTTATAAATATATGTATATATATATATATATATATATATATATATATATATATATATATATATATATATATATATATATATCACATCAGTATGACACATCAGTAACAGGCTGCTCAGTCTTGATTACTAACAAAACTATCTTTAACTGTTATGACCACAGGAGAATATGTGTATTTTAGGTCCAAGCAGTTACCAGACCTGTGAGTTGCTTCACTTATGATTTGCTCACAGCTGTTTTCAGAAGCAAAGTTTGAAGATCTTAAGTCATGACGATAAGTAGGAGAAACAGAATTTAGCCACTACCCATGGCGAGCCTTGAAATCACCAACAAGTACAAAAAAGGCATTCCTATCATCATCTTGTATCTAGGCTATGATGGTATGGAGACAATCGAAGATAGAATCAGCCAAGCCTGGTTTCTGACAGCTGAAGCCAAAATAATAATATTTGTTTATGCCAGGCACAAACTTTTATGACCTGAATCTCAGGACATCAACATTAATAGCATGACTTGCGAGCAGCAGGGTATTGGGTCCTAATATACACTACCATTCCTCTTGCCTTAGGAATGGCATCTCTTTTAAAAATTCTTGGTTTCTTAATATATACTTAGAATAATACCTGAGACTAGTGCCTCATTTGATAAAAAAAAAAGTGTCTGAGCATAATGGAATATCATACTGTCCAGAGGCAACTGTAAGTTCTCTCATATTTCCAACTAATCCACGAATATTGCAAAACATTAGACAGCACTGATGAAGTCTAGAACACGCTGTTCCCAGATTTTGCTCAATATCTCCAGAAAAAGTAAGAATTATATGCAGTAAAAGTTTCATCACAATTGAAAATAAACTTAACAATAATGATAACAAAAACAATATGTACACACATATATATAAAAGAGCACAGAACCCATAGACTAAAGAAAAAATGTCCGATAAAATATGTCAACTTGGCAGAGGTGACACACCATGAAAGTACCCTATAGGATAGCCACTTCAACCGGAAGGAAGACAGTAAAAGAGGGTTTGAAATGAATACCAGAGAGGAAGATAAAGAAACAGATAGAGAAAATACAACCTCAATAAATCACCAGGCATCCATCACACTTCTAATAAGCTGGCCTAGCACAATTTAAGCAAGAAAACAACAGAAAGAGAAAATAGATAGCACTGTTTGCCTGAGAGTACCTTCAAGCAAGAGAACCATAATCTAAGACAGGGGAAGACCATGGTACAGAGACTATGACACTACCCAAGACTAGAGAACAAAGGTTTGTTTTTACAGTGTCCTTCTCCTAGAAGAGCTGCATACCTTAGCTAAAGAGTCTCTTCTACCCTTACCATGGGGAAAGTAGCCACTGAACAAATTACAGTTCGTCCCTTGAGTCAAGAAAAATTGTTTGGTTAGCTTACTGTTGCCAGGAGTATGAGGAAAGAGGAAAGTGTGTAAAGAATAGGCCATACTATTTGTTTTTTGTGTAGGCA
>NC_090726.1:92290755-92295755 GCF_036898095.1 Palaemon carinicauda
AAAGTGACTTATCAGCACCAATCATGTCAAGCTTCAAGTTTATATTATAAGGTGCACGATTTGGAGCAAAATTTGCCTTAACCTGCTCTACTATAAGGATTCATCAGCGATTCGGCGGTAGTTGAAGAAATTATGTGACAGTGACTTCTCTATAGGCCAATGGTGTTTAACTTAATGATGATACATACATATACATACATATGTATATGTATATATATATATATATATATATATATATATATATATATATATATATCTATATATATATAAATATATATATAAATGTGTGTGTGTTTGTAATATATATATATATATATATATATATATATATATATATATATATAAATATATATTTATACCTGTATATATGTAATATATATATGTATATATGTATACATATTTTTAATTTATATATACGTACTCTGGCAAAGTATGTATCTCACAAACTGAAAACAGTAGTTATTTTGTTTACCTCTCTTGTTAGTGTACATTAACAGCATTTCTACGAACTTTATTTATTCAATTGCTATCTATGTAATTAATTTTCTTACGCGATAAATTCCTATGATTAGACTGTACACTGGCTTCCTCTACAACAATTACTCTTAAGCTAAAAGGGAATAAAAAGGAATCTAATACATAATAAAAGAAGAAATGCATAATGAATATTAGAAATACTACAATCATATCAACATGATCATCATCATTCTCATATGCGCCATAAAATTATATTTATACAATTATATTCAATTATATACCTAGATGGAAAGTATAAAAATTCTCAGGAATATACATTTTACTAAAGCCTTATCCTGACATTTATTGTTATTAGGATGGAAATGGCAGTGACACATTTGACAACTTTTGCTTCAAGTCCACCTCCTTACGTAACATGGAATTTCCCCTTGGGTCTTTTATGCAGACGCATATATATATATATATATATATATATATATATATATATATATATATATATATATATATATATATATATGTATATATATATCAATATATATATATATATATATATATATATATATATATATATATAAATATATATATATATATATATATATATATATAAATATATATATATATATATATATATATATATATATATATATATATATATGTATATATATATATATATATATATATGTATCTGTATATCTATATATATACATATATACATATATATATATATATATATCTATATATATATATATATATATATATATATATATGCATACTGTGGGTATATATATACCATATATATATATATATACATATATATATATATATATATATATATATATATATATATATATAGAGAGAGAGAGAGAGAGAGAGAGAGAGAGAGAGAGAGAGAGAGAGAGAGAGAGAGAGAGAGAGAGAGAGAGAGATACATCTATATATATATATATATATATATATATATATATATATATATATATATATATATATATATATATATATATGCATCTGCATAAAAGACCCAAGGGGAAATTCCATTTTTATAAGAATTTGAGGTTGGCCAATGATTCGGATGTTAGTCGAGTCAAAACTGAGGTAACAGTCGATCATATACCAAAGTCTCGATTTGGCTAAGGTTCGAATCCTTGGCTGACCTGAAGTTTTTAACATAAAAGGAATACTCCCTTGGATGTTTAATCCAGAGGCTTAGCGAATTCGATATTAAGAGGTATTTGTGTTTACTTTTAACATACAAACTTACCTATTTATATATATATATATATATATATATATATATATCTATATATATATAATATATGTATATATATATATATATATATATATATATATATATATATATATATATATATATATACAATAATGATAATTTTGCACATTTATACTTGATTTTCATATAAATTCATATGAGCCATATATTTTACACCTATTAAAATCTGGATTCTCTCTGCTTCAGGATCAAAGACCCAAGTGGGAATTAACTTAATGATAATAACTTCTGATTGGCCAGTGATACGAACCCGGACCCAAGAAATTATCATTGAGTTGACTCCCCCTTGGGTTTCTGACCCGTAACAAGGCCGTCTTGAGAGAAGGCCGGGTCAGTTGCGGGGTAAGAAAGGTCCCATGTGGTACGAGTAGTGCTTTTTACACAACTACTATAGGCTGTGAGTAAAGGGGTCTCGCTCGATTTCTTCACAGTTTTCTGTTGTTATTCCAGAATATTTGACTGTTTTGGAATCCAGGATAATCCCTTTCATGTTTTGTGTGCCAAACTGCGAAGGAAATTAACGGACTGGACCAAAAGTGAATGTTTACCTTTCCAAATGCTAATGAATAAAAAGCGTAGTTATTGCACGCCATCAAGAGAGCCCGATATGTTCCAAACTATAATAGTAGGGAAAGTACTATATTTATTGTTGCAACAATTTTAATTAGATTATATTGTTCATGTGGTATTGGGTACAGGATATCAGCCTCTTGTATAATGATGAAAAGATTACTAAACTGTTTACAAAATTACTTTGGTATTCACTCACTTTTTTCCTTGCTACTTACTACTTCATTCTCCTTTGATTTCTTCTCTTTTAATTTTTGCTTCCTCATTCATCGGTTGCTGACTCCCCCCCCCCCTTCTCTCTCTCTCTCTCTCTCTCTCTCTCTCTCTCTCTCTCTCTCTCTCTCTCTCTCTCTCTCTCTCTCTCTCTCTCTCTCTCTCTCTCTCTCTCTCTCATTTTTATAAAAATACGTTTTGGACTTTAATATTGCATTTAAAGACTTTTTAGGTGTACCAGCGACACTTAGATCTAATTATATTGAATCAGAGACATCCTTCTTCGATAGGATAATTCGGAAGAAAGTCATAGGTAGGAGAATTGCAAGCAATAACGGTGGAAAAATAAAAATATATCGTAAAAAAATTCAGGAAAAGAAAATGTACAGCAAGATCAGGTGATTGTGGGTGATTGTGCAAAAGATATTAAATTATTTTAAATTGCCCGAATTGTTTACTTTTTATTTATTTTTCAAAATTAAATTGTAAGAATCAATATGTTTTTTTTTTGGTAGGCACGTGCAGTTTGGAATTAGTGGGTCATAAACTTACACTACTGCCACGGGAAAGTTTTATTTTAATTTTATTACTTTTTTCTCTGTCTAATTTTTCGTAACCCGATTATTCAAAGTCGTCTCCTTTTGGTGTGTATAATCTCCTATTTTTTTCTATGAGGATTGTCAGCTGTAGAGTGTAAAGAGAAACAAAGTGTGTATGTATAATGAGGGCGTGCGTGAGAGAAAGAAGGATTGTGGATGTCACGACCAAACTCATTCCTTATCTGTCTCCATATCAATCGACCTACTCATGCCGACTTCTTCCCCCACTGACTAGGCCTGTATTCGAGAAGGCCTTGCCCGGAATTAGAAAGAATTATTATTATTATTATTATTATTATTATCATTATTATTATTATTATTATTATTATTATTATTATTATTATTATTATTACTTGCTAAGCTACATGCTAGTTGGAAAAGCAAGATGTTATAAGCCCAAGGGTTCGAACAGAGTAAATCGCCCAGTGAGGAAAGGAAATAAGGAAATAAATAAACTATAAGAGAAGTAACTAACAGTTAAGATCAACTATTTTAAGAATAGTGTGAACATTACAATAAATTTTTCATATATAAACTGTAAAAACTTCACAAAAACAAAAGGAAGCGAAATAAGATAGTACAGGATGCCCGAGTGTATCCTCAGGCAAGGAAACTCTAACCCAAGACAGTGGAAGACCATGGTACAGAGCCTATGGCACTACCAAGACTAAAAAACAATGGTTGGATTTTGGTGTGTCCTCCTAGAAGAGCTGTTTACTATAGCAAAAGAGTTGATTCTACCCATATCAAGATGAAAGTAGCCAGATATTAAGAGGTTTATTATATATGTATATATATATATATATATATATATATATATATATATATATATATATATATATATATATATTTATATATATATATGTATATATATATATATGTATATATATAATCATATATATGTATATATAGATATATATATATATATATATATATATATATATATATATATATATATATAGGTGTGTGTGTAATACATATATAATATATATATAAATATATATATGTATATACATATATATATATATATATATATATATATATATATGTGTGTGTGTGTGTGTGTGTGTGTGTGTGTATGCGTGTGTGTGTATCCGCAACCTGCTCATATGCTCTCTCTCTCTCTCTCTCTCTCTCTCTCTCTCTCTCTCTCTCTCTCTCTCTGAGTAGTTATGGACCCAGCTGTCCTTATAAGTATTTATAGTGAAAGATTTTACTTCTCCCAACAGATTAAGGGGTAATTATAACACAGAAAATATGACCACAATAGCACTTCATTTAATAACAATTCCCCACTCCCAGTGGTGCCTTCCTGCTTAATTACTTGAGTGAATAAAATGCTAGTGATTAAAGCTGAAGTCGATTTTGGGATTTTTCCTCCATTTACATTTTATCCTAATGAATGTTATTTGGATTGTTTTCAGTGTTACAATGATTAATTTTCTACAGTTTTATTTAAGCTGTTGAACCTTTATTTTAATGTTTTATTTTTTTTATTTTCAGCAATAATACATTAATGGCACATATACCCTAGCTCTTTTTTTACTCTCCATCCTCGAGGTGCTTTCGGTTACATGGTTAAATGTCAGGGCTAAGGTAAAACATTTGGATGGTGGACGGGTAGATCGGGAACAGATAGGCACTATCCCAGAAATATTCCTAGGATTACAGAATGTTTCTGGTCACTCAAGTACAGATTAATACTTACTAGTTATTCGATCATTGAGGCTGCAGCTAGGTTGGGGAGAGAAAGAAATAGAGCGAAAAGAAGAACTGACGTGTCTATATATCAGTATTATGCTACTACCTAACGTCTCCCCTTTTATAGGGGGGGGGCGGCATTTGAAAGATTATTT
>NC_090726.1:92325755-92328255 GCF_036898095.1 Palaemon carinicauda
GTAACATTGTACACTTTCGTAGTATATATGAAAAAGAGCAAAAAGTTTTCTGTAAACTATGAAAAATATACTAAATTAAGTGAAGATTTGCTTGGAGAGTGTACAGTTAGAATTTCTGATTTTAAAAAGATTTTCATTTCAATATGATAAAGCACCAGTTGAGTATCAACTTGTACGATTAAGCTGCAAAGTCGGGAAGGTTTAAAAACTTTCCATAGAGAGCACACACTTCCTTTATTTTAGAGGACTTTAGAGGGCTTTGTAAATGAAAGGGTATAGGATCTAACCTATATATGGCATTGTAAATGAAAGGGTATAGGACCTAGCCTATAGATAGCTTTTTAAATAAAAGGGTATAGGACCTAGACTTTAGAGGGCTTTGTAAATGAAAGGGTATAGGATCTAACCTATATATGGCTTTGTAAATGAAAGGGTATAGGATCTAACCTATATATGGCTTTGTAAATGAAAGGGTATATGATCTAACCTATATATGGCTTTGTAAATGAAAGGGTATAGGATCTAACCTATATATGGCTTTGTAAATGAAAGGGTATAGGACCTAGCCTATAGATAGCTTTATAAATAAAAGGGTATAGGACCTAGACTTTAGAGGGCTTTGTAAATGAAAGGGTATAGGATCTAACCTATATATGGCTTTGTAAATGAAAGGGTTATAGGATCTAACCTATATATGGCTTTGTAAATGAAAGGGTATAGGATCTAACCTATATATGGCTTTGTAAATGAAAGAGTATAGGACCTAGCCTATAGATAGCTTTATAAATAAAAGGGTATAGGACCTGGACTTTAGAGGGCTTTGTAAATGAAAGGGTATAGGACCTAGCCTATAGATAGCTTTATAAATGAAAGGGTATAGGACCTACACTTTAGAGGGCTTTGTAATGAAAGGGTATAGGACCTAGCCTATAGATGGCTTTGTAAATGAAAGGGTATAGGACCTAGAATAGGGAGGGCTTTGTAAATGAAAGGGTATAGGACCTAGAATATGGAGGGCTTTGTAAATGAAAGGGTATAGGACCTAGCCTATAGATGGCTTTGTAAATGAAAGGGTATAGGACCTAGAATATGGAGGGCTTTGTAAATGAAAGGGTATAGGACCTAGCCTATAGATAGCTTTATAAATGAAAGGGTATAGGACCTAGACTTTAGAGGGCTTTGTAAATGAATGGGTATAGGACCTAGCCTATAGATGGCTTTGTAAATGAAAGGGTATGGGACCTAGAATTTGGAGGGCTTTGTAAATGAAAGGGTATGCGACCTAACCTATAGATGGCTTTGTAAATAAAAGGGTGCAGGACCTAGCCTATAGAAGGCTTTGTGAATGAAAGGATATATGACCTAAACTTTAGAGGGCTTTGCAAATGAAAGGATATAAGACCTAGCCTATAGAGGGTTTGTAAATTAAAGGGTATAGGACCTAGCCTGTAGAGAGTTTTGTAAATTAAAGGGTATAGGACCTAGCCTGTAGAGAGTTTTGTAAATGAAAGGGTATGGGACCTAGCCTATAGATGGCTTTGTAGATGAAAGGGTATAGGACCTAGCCTATAGAAGGCTTTGTAAATGAAAGGGTATAGGACCTAACTTATAGATGGCTTTGTGAATGAAAGGGTATAGGACCTAGCCTAAAGATGGCTTTGTAAATGAAAGGGTATGGGACCTAACCTACAGATGGCTTTATAAGTGAAAGGGTATAGGACCTAGCCTATAGAGGGTTTTGTAAATGAAAGTGTATAGGACCTAGACTTTAGAGGGCTTTGTAAATGAAAGGGTATAGATCTAGACTTTAGAGGCCTTTGTAAATGAAAGGGTATAGGATCTAACCTATATATGGCTTTGTAAATGAAAGGGTATAGACCTAGTTTTAGAGGGCTTTGTAAATGAAATGGTATAGGACCTAGCCTATAGAGGGTTTTGTAAATGAAAGTGTATAGGACCTAGACTTTAGAGGGCTTTGTAAATGAAAGGGTATAGGACCTAGCCAATAGAGGGCTTTGTAAATGAAAGGGTATAGACCTAGACTTTAGAGGGCTTTGTAAATGAAAGGGTATAGGACCTAGCCTATAGAGGGTTTTGTAAACGAAAGGGTATAGACCTAGACTATAGGGGCCTTTGTAAATGAAAGGGTATAGGACCTAGCCTATAGATTGCTTTGTAAATGAAAGGGTATACGACCTAGTCTATGGAAGGTTTTGTAAGTGATAGGGTATAGGACCTAGCCAATAGAGGGCTTTGTAAATGAAAGGGTATACGACCTAGCCTATAGAAGGTTTTGTAAGTGAAAGGGTATAGGACCTAGGCAATAGAGGGCTTTGTAGAAGAAAGGGTATAGGGCCTAGCATTTAGAGAGCTTTGTAAATGAAAGGGTGTAGGACCTATCCTACAGAGGGTTTTATAAATGAAAAGGTCTGGAGCATAACTTAAAGAAGGATTTGTAAATGAAACGTTATAGGACCTATCCTACAAAAGGCTTTATAAA
>NC_090726.1:92335755-92340755 GCF_036898095.1 Palaemon carinicauda
CAGGGTTCGATTCCCGGCCGGAGCCAAGCTCTTGTCTTTGTGAGATTTCGCCTGGGGCTCTGATCCCGAGGTCGTTAAGAGAATCCAGACATTAATATATCAAAATATATATGGCTTATTTGATATATATATATATATATATATATATATATATATATATATATATATATATATATATATATATACATATAAATGTATATATATACATATATGTAGATATATATACACATATATATATGGATATATATATATACATGTATATGTAATTAATCAATTGCTAAGTAGGATGCTATACGCCCAGGGGCTCCAAGAGGGAAATTGTCCAGTAAGAAAAGGAAACAAGGAAAAATTGAATATTTTAGGAAGAGTAACATTCAAATATATATATCCAATACAAACTATGAAAAAGTTTAACAAATCAATAGGAAGAGAAATGAGATTTAATAATGTGCCCGAGCGTACCCTCAAGCAAGAGACCTCCAACCCAAGATAGTGGAAGTCCATGGTACAGAGGCTATGGCACTACCCAAGACTAGAGAACAATGGTTTGGTTTTGGAGTGTCCTCCTAGAAGAGCTGCTTACCACAGGTAAAGAGCCTCTTCTTCCCCTTCCAAAAGGAATGTAGCCACTGTACAATTACAGTGCAGTAGTTAACCCCTCAGGTGAAGAAGAATTGTTTGGTAATCTCAGTGTTGTCAGGTGTATGAAGGCAGAGGAGAATATGTAAAGAATAGGCCAGACTATTAGGTGTATGCGTAAGCAAAGGGAAAATAAACCATAACCAGAGAGAAGTATCCAATGTAGTACTGTCTGGCAAGTTAAAGGACCTCATAACTCTCTAGCGGTAGTATGTCAACGGGTGGCTGGTGCCCTTGTCAACCTACTACCTGCTACCTATATATATACGTGTATATATATACATATATATATATATATATATATATATATATATATGTATATATATACATATATATATATATATATATACATATATATATATATATATATATATATATATATATATATATTTATATATATATATATATATATGTATATATATATATATATATATATATATATATATATATACATATGTGTGTGTGCACCGTTTATGTTCTACATATATATATATATATATATATATATATATATATATATATATATATATATATATATATATATATATATATATATCTGTATATATATATATATATATATATATATATATATGTGTGTGTATATATATATATATATATATATATATATATATATATAAGTATATATACATATATATATATATATATATATATATATATATATATATATATATATATAAGTATATATACATATATATATATATATATATATATATATATATATATATATGATAAATTTTGCACATTTTTACGTGTTTTTCATATTCAAATAAGCCATATATATTTTTGATACATTAATGTCTGGATTCTCTTAACGACCTCGGGATCAGAGCCCCAGGCGAAATCACACAAAGACAAGAGCTTGGCTCCGGCCGGGAATCGAACCCTGGTCGGCAAGCTTGTATAGACAGTAACTAAGCCACTTGTATAGACAGTAACTAAGCCACTTGGCCACGTGGCTTAGTCACTGTCTATACAAGCTTGCCGACCAGGGTTCGATTCCCGGCCGGAGCCAAGCTCTGTGGCTTAGTCACTGTCTATACAAGCTTGCCGACCAGGGTTCGATTCCCGGCCGGAGCCAAGCTCTTGTCTTTGTGTGATTTCGCCTGGGGCTCTGATCCCGAGGTCGTTAAGAGAATCCAGACATTAATGTATCAAAAATATATATGGCTTATTTGAATATATATATATATATATATATATATATATATATATATATATATATATATATATATATATATATACCGTATATATAGGTAGATAGATAGATATAGTACGGTAAAAGGTCCCTGTGATGGAAGAAGCCTCTCCTTCTCTTGCTTATTGGATATCATAGCAACTCAGTAAGCTGCGCAGCAACGCCATCTGCCTAAGGCTCTCTGTAGCAAACATAAAAGAACCTCACGTTTGCATTTATTAATTTCTGCTAATTAATTTTGGATTTTCCAAGTATTTTTATATTAAAATTTTTACCATCGCTCAACCAACCTGGTGAAGCGTTAAGAAGTGATTCGAAACACGTGTCGACACCAAATAATAAATGGAGAAACATCAATACAGTTTTCCCGTTATTCTGAAAACTTTCAGGACATTCTGTCTTGAGAAATGCTATCTCCTTATTTTGGTGCAAGTAAGACATTTGTTATTCATTTTAAACGTAAATTAACATGCTCATGCACCATTTAATTATGTATATATACATATATATATATATATATATATATATATATATATATATATATATGTGTATATATATATATATATATATATATATATATACATATATATATATATATATATATATATATATATATATATATATATATATATATACACACACAAACACACATAGGTTGGCCTCAAGATAGATAGAAGAAAGACGAGGATGATGAGAATGGAATATGTAATGGAAGATATAATATCATTAGATGAAAAAAGGATTAATTATGTAGAATCATTAAGTATTTAGAAACCATGATCCTTTTCAATGAAAGATTGAAAAAAAAAATAGACATTGGCTAGGGGGAGTCAAATTTGGAAATCAAATCGCCTGAAATGACATAAAAAAATTCAGGCTATATATCAGTTTAGTCAGATCGGTGTTACTGTATGGTCAGGGGTCATGGTATGACAATGAGACAATCTCTAAGAGATTTAGTAGATTTGAGAGCAAAGCCCTCAAAAGAATATTGGAAGTTAAATGTCAGGATAGGATTGGAATTGAAACTATAAGAGAGATTTCTCGAGTGCCATATGTGGAAGAGATCATGATGAGGGTTAGATGGAGGTGGTTTGGATATGCTCTTTGCACTCACCAAGAGAGATTAGTTCATCAAACATTTACCGGAATTCCACAAGATATTAGAAGATTTGAACAACCCAAGCCTATATGTCCGAGGACTATGAAGTGGGAAATCAAAGATGATGATGATGAAGATTTTATATATATATATATATATATATATATATATATATATATATATATATATATATATATATATATATATGGTTATTATTGTTGTTATTATTATTATTATTATTATTACTATAATTATTGTAACTAGCTAAGCTACAACTCTAGTTGGAAAAGCAAGATGCTATAAGCCCAAGGGCTCCAACAGGGAAAAATAGCCCAGTGAGGAAAGGAAATAAGGAAAAAAATAAACGATATAAGAAGTATTGAAAATTAAAATAAAATACTTTAAAAACATCAACAACATTAAAACATACTTAATCTATAAACTATAAAAGGACTTATGCAAGCCTGTTCAACATAAAAACATTTTCTGCAAGTTTGAGCTTTTGAAGTTTTACTGATTCAACTACCCGATTAGGAAGATCATTCCACAACTTGGTCACAGCTGGAATAAAACTTCTAGAGTACTGTGTAATATTGAGCTTCATGATGGAGAAGGCCTGACTATTAGAATTAACTGCATACCTTTTATTACGAGCAGGATGGAACTGTCCGAGAAGATCTGAATGTAAAGGATGGTCAGAATTAAAACAAATCTTATGCAACATGCATAATGAACTGATTGAACGACGATGCCCAAGGTTAATATCTAGATCAGGAATAAGAAATTTAATAAACCGTAAGTACCTGTCCAACAAATTAAGATGAGAATCAGCAGCTGAAGACCAGACAAGAGAACACTACTCGAAACAAGGTCAAATGAAAGAATTAAAACATTTCTTCAGAAGAGATTGATCACCGAAAATCTTGAGACTTTCTCAATAAGCCAATTTATTTTACAATTGAAGCAGACACAGACCTAATGTGTTTCTCAAAAGTAAATTTGCTGTCGAGAATCACACCTAAAATTTTAAAAGAGTCATACATAGTAAAAGAAACATTATCAATGCTAAGATCCGGATGCTGAGGACACACAGTCCTTGACCTACTTACAATCATACTTTGAGTTTTGTTAGGATTCAACTTCATGCCCCATAATTTGCACCATGTACTAATTTTAGCTAGATCTCTATTTAGGGATTCAGCAACCCCAGATCTACATTCAGGAGATGGAATTGATGCAAAGAGAATAGCATCATCTGCATCTGCAACAAGCTGGTTTACTAGATCAAACCACATGTCATGTGTATAAAGTACGAAAAGTAATGGGCTAAGAACACTAACCTGAGGAACACTAGATATCTAAACTCACCAAAGTGCTCATTGACAACAACTCGTTGCAATCTATTACTTAAAAACTCAATAATGATGCTAAGAAACGACCTGCCCACTCCCAACTGTTTGAGTTTGAAAATAAGGGCCTCATGATTAACACGGTAAAAGATAGCACTAAAATCAAGGCCAATCATACAAGAATTTGTAAGTTCGATTTTCTCATTATTCTGCTTGCTGTCAAACACATCTGCCAAAAGGGTTGCATTTTCTTTGAACAGTGAGTGACAGAGCCATTTGCTTTAAGTAAAGGAGGAACTGTTGCATCTACACCAAAAAGTGCAGATTTAAGGGTAGTCCACCACTTATGCTCCTGGATTGTACCAGAAAGGGTTTCTTTTATGGTTAAATTGTATTCTTTCTCAGTTGAATCATAAACTCTCTGAGCAAAAGCTCTAGGCTGAGTATAGTTATTCCAGGTCAAATCTGATCTATTACCCTTCCAAAGATGATAGGCCTATTCAAAGGGACTACAGGATCAAAACTACTATACAATTGCGACCAACTCAAGCCCAAAAGATCATGCAAAATCCCATTCCAGTCTGCTTGAGATTTTATATAAATCTTACATGAGTAAGATTCATCAGGGACAGGCTGCTCAATCTTCACTATTAATGAAATCAAGGAATGGTCAGATGTCCCAATTGGAGAACTA
>NC_090726.1:92345755-92353255 GCF_036898095.1 Palaemon carinicauda
TCCCTGGGAGTAGCAACACCTTCCTTGCTTTGGTTCAGTGGGGGCTGGCAAGTATTGCTGGCCTCCCTCCTTGAATCTCCCTTAGGCTAAGATGAGTTTTCTTGGCTGCGGGTGATTCTTCACTAAAGCAAGGTTGGTAGGACCCTCTTTTGTCCCTTCCCCCTCTATCTCCGTAATGGCCTAGCCATTACAGTACTGTACGTCATTCTACATCTGGACCTAGGATAGGTTAGGATGTGGAATTGACTCAGTCCCTTGCCGGCCGGCAGACTCTGCCGGCCGGCAAGGGTCTTCTGCTTTGAGTGCTGCCCGGACCTCCCTTGGTCCCTCATCCATGTCTGCCTGTAGAGCCAGACGGCATTGGTCAGGAAGCCTGAATTAGATTCTCCCCTTCCTTATATGCACTCTTTCGGATTGCCGGGCTTGGAGGTAGTTTACGCTCTTATCCCGGCATCCATTCTGTTTTCTTCTAGTGCTGTACCCGACCCGGCTGCCGGCCTATGAGGCCGGCAGCCGGGCAGTCGTAGTCCTCTGGTTCTTTTGCTGCTGGCCGGCATCGGTTGTTTACCTTTGCCGGCCGGCTATTGTCAATCCCTTGTCTGCCGGTCGCTATGAGCAGTGGCCGGCAGCCGGGTACTACCTTGTGTAGTTGCCGGCCGGCAGTCATTGCCGGCCGACATTGGCTGTGGCCGGCCGGCACATGCATTTGAACCAGCGTTCTGCCGCCTTATAGCTGTTAAGTAGTATACTTTAAAGCTAGTTATGGTGTGTGCCGGCCGGCAAGTGCTGGCCGGCACATTACCTTCTATACTGTACCAGTATTCTTCAGTATAACATATACTGTAGGAAGGAAACTATAGTATAAGTTTTGGTAGAGCACTGTGTGTTCTAACACTTTTGTATTGTCTTGCACAGCCCTTTGGTGTTGCCTTACAGATAAGAAAGTGAGTTCTTTCTTGTCTATTATCCGGTATTTTAAAATCATATCTTAGGTGTGAGCTCCACCTGTTTCCTCTGGAAATTTTTCATTGGTTACTCTAGGACAGATTAACCATACGATTTTATTATCTGAAAGGCTGCAACAATTGGTTGTGCGGGGAAAACGCAAGGGTGTGTCTTTCCTTTCTGATTTGTTATGCTAACTGTGCATATCCAGTGATACGTAGTTCACTAGATACTCATGGAAATTTCTTCTCTTTGCAGGAGGTACGTCCGAAATGCGGAAGTGCTTTCTGCAACGTCCGCAGTAAGAACTTCTGCGGACATGAGTTATGTAGGAGGCACACAGCATGCGCTGTCTCCAAGGGTGATCTCCGGTATTGGGACCCCCAGGTATGTACCGTGTGCTCTAACCTGATTACTGAGGCTTTTGATTCCCCTAGGACAGCGGAATCAAGGGATATAGCAAGGGAGAAGCTTCGCACCTGGGTAAGGGCCTTCCAGAAGAACACCTCTGGACCTTATCTTCCAAGTGAGAAGAGGAGGGCTTACTTTTTCCCTAGGGCATCAGCTGATGCAGTGATTCCCCAGCCTCAAGAGGAGATCCCCCTAGTTCAGATCCAGGTGGATGCTGAAGTGGCAGTCGCCTTGCAAGACATCCAGTTGGACGACAGGATGTCAGACGTATCCGAGCGTCTGGAGGAAGACCTCCTGGCAGGAGGACAGGATGAAGATCAAGCCCCAGACATTGTAGAGGAAGAAGCCGACGAGGTGTCGGCTGCTTCGGTTCTGATCCCTGAACCTATTCCCTCAACATCGTCCGCTCTCCCATTAGAGCTGGGACAGGCCCTCTCCTCCATTGTTGGAATGATCCAACAAATGCAGAAGGAGAATATGGAGAAGGCGGCTTCAATGGAACTGCAGATGCAGAAGCTTGCAGCCTCACGTGGGCCCCAGAAAAGGCTCAATGTGAAAGACCTTCCCTTGTGCTCAGATGCTAACCCGTGGAGATATGCTGAGCACATGCCGATGACGACTGGAAAGATCGTCATGTCGGATAAGCTGGGTTCAGTTCCCCTTGAGGAGGTGGAATTCTGGCCCAGCAAAGGGTCATATCCGGACTGTTATGTCCGGTTGAGGAAGGAACCAGCTTCAAAGGATGAGACAGAGCCGAAGGTCATAGTGATGGACCATGCTAAGGCTCAAGCTTTGCTTTCATCTTCGATGAAAGAGAGGGGCTTCACGAACTCAAAGGTAGCTGCATTGAGTAAGAAGCTCCCTTCCTTTGTGTCCTCTCCTGCTAGAGCCTTCCCCTTTTTGCAGAAAGGGTTTGCGGCTATATTAAAAGCAGTCGAGGCTGGCAAGCCTTGCCCCTCCCTGGAGGAGTGTAAACCCTTGTCGCTGGCCCTACCCATGGACCACAAGGACTGGAAGGACGTCCATCTTACCTTCTCAGTCGGGAAGTTGGAGGATGATATTGCCGGACGTCAGTTCGGTGAGAACCTCCCTAAGCTGTCTGACTTTCTTTTGCGGAGAGAGCTCGAGACAAAAAAAAGACTGGCTGCCTCAATGTCTCTTCAGACCACTCTTGAGACGATGGCAAGTGACCCCAAGGTCCATGAAATGTTCATGGTAGTGGCCAAGACTCATCTGGCCACAGTGACGAAGGATCTTTACAGCTTCGTCAGGGCGAGGAGAGCTTGTAGGGAGTTCGTGTTCACCTCGGCTACAGTGAGGCACGAGCCAAGGAAACTAATCTCCTCCAACATTTGGGGCAAAGACCTTTTCCCTAGCGAATTGGTCAAAGAAGTTGTGGATAAGGCTGCCACGGAGAATAGAAATCTTCTCCAGAAGTGGGGCCTGTCTATCAAGAGAAAGTCTTCCCCGGATGAGGGTCCCCAACCAAAGAGGAAGACTAAAAGGACTAGGCTACCGTCTCGGCCAGCCAAGCTAGTTGAACAGCAACAGCAACAGCAATTGCCGATGCCTTCAGTGCCCCAGATGGTGGCACAAACCCCGACCACTTTCCAGTGGGTACCCCAGGCCGTGTCGACGCAGTCCCCGGCATTCAACCCAACGTTCGAAGGGCAGTCAACTTCCTTTCGAGCAAAGCCTAGAGAAGCACCCAGAGGCTCGTCTAGGCGCCCTTCAAGTGGAAGGGGATTCAGGGGTGGTCGCGGTCAGGGAGGCAAGACCTCTGGACAACAGTCCAAGTGAGATGATACCGGTAGGAGGGAGACTTCAGATTTTTCGGGATCGGTGGAACTTCGATCCCTGGGCCCACAGCCTACTCAAGAATAGACTGGGATGGAGCTGGTACAGCACTCCACCCCCGTGCCCTCGGTGTTTCCAACACTCCACCCCCGTTCTGGAGGAGTACATCCAAGATTTGTTGGAGGAATAAAGTGATCCGAAGGGTAAAGTCCATCAAATTCCAAGGGAGGCTGTTTTGTGTTCCCAAGAAGGACTCGGAAAAACTCAGAGTCATTCTGGACTTGTCGCCACTCAACAAGTTCATAGTGAACTGCAAGTTCAAGATGCTAACACTGCAACACACAAGGACCTTACTGCCCAAGAGGGCATATACCGTCTCCATAGACTTGTCGGACGCCTATTGGCACGTTCCAATCAACCGTCGACTCTCCCCCTACCTAGGGTTCAAGCTACAACGAAGACTATACGCCTTCAGAGCCATGCCATTCGGGCTAAATATAGCTCCAAGGATCTTCACGAAGCTTGCGAGCGTAGCTCTCAAGCAATTACGCCTAAAGGGAATTCAGGTAGTAGCCTACCTGGACGACGGGCTGGTGTGGGCAGCATCCAAGACAGAATGCTTGCAAGCTTCCATTCATGTGATCCAGTTCCTAGAGTATCTAGGCTTCAAGATCAACAGAAAAAAGTCTCGACTTTCTCCATCTCAAAAGTTCCAGTGGCTGGGAAACCAATGGGACCTAATGTCACACCGTTTCTCCATCCCGGCGAAGAAAAGGAAGGAGATAGCGGGTTCTGTCAAGAGACTTCTAGATTCCGAAAGGATATCAAGACGCGAGCAGGAGAGAGTACTGGGTTCTCTACAGTTTGCTTCGGTGACAGACCCAGTGCTAAGAGCACAGCTAAAGGATGCAACCGGAGTTTGGAGAAGTTATGCATCAAACGCGCGAAAAGATCTGAGAAGACCAGTTCCGTTTCGTCTACGTACTCTTCTCAGGCCTTGGTCCCAATCCAGACATCTAAAGAAGTCGGTTCTTCTTCAGCCACCTCCCCCGTCGGTGACAATTCACTCAGACGCCTCGAAGGAGGGATGGGGAGGTCACTCTCATCGGAAAAAAGTCCAGGAGACTTGGTCCAAGCTATTCAAGACCTTTCTCATAAACTTTCTAGAAGCTAGGGCAGTGCTCCTTACCTTAAAGAAAGTCTCATCGCGTCACTCGATCCACATATAGTTGGTGCTGGACAGCGAGGTAGTTGTGAGATGCTTGAATCGACATGGATCAAGGTCACCACCTCTCAACCAGGTGATGTTGGCCATCTTCCGATTGGCGGAAAAGAAGAAGTGGTACCTGTCGGCAGTTCACCTTCAAGGAGTCCGCAATGTGATAGCGGACGCTCTATCCAGGTTCACACCGATAGAGTCGGAATAGTCCCTAGACGCAGGATCATTCTCCTTCATCTTGAGTCAAGTCCCAGAACTGCAGATAGACCTCTTTGCGACGAAAGACAACAAGAAGTTGCCCCTGTACGTGTCCCCGTACGAGGACCCCTTAGCGGAAGCAGTGGACGCGATGTCCCTCAACTGGAACAGATGGTCCATTATTTATCTGTTCCCTCCTCACAACCTTCTGTTGAGGGTCCTCAACAAACTGAGATCCTTCAAGGGGGTAGCGGCAATAGTGGCCCACAAGTGGCCGAACAGCATGTGGTTCCCCCTGGCATTGGAACTATGGCTGAAGTTTCTACCGCTACCAGATCCAGTTCTGACCCAGCGAGTCCAGAAGTCTACTGTCTGTGCTTCATTACAGAAAACCCGGACCCTGCAGCTCATGATTTTCTCTCCCTAGCGGTGAGAAAGCGTTTCGGGATTTCGAAAGCCAGCATAGACTTCCTAGAGGAATTTAAGTGCAAATCTACTAGAAGGCAACGTTCTGAGAATCCACAGATACAGTAATGCTCTGGTATACTTCCATCAGGATGACATGGCTTGAGCCCAAAAAACGGATTTTGAGCGAAGCGAAAAATCTATTTTTGGGTGAGATGGCCATGTCGTCCTGATGGACCCGCCCTTCCCTTTCTATGAAAGGGCTGTAAGACCCCTCCCTACATACAGTATCTGTAGCACCTCGTGTATCGCTACAAGGAATACAGATGGCGCCAGGATTGGCGCCAGGCACGCTTACGAAACGGGAGAAGAGGGAGCCTTGGGAGCGGCTCCCCCATTTTCTTTCTCGTTTTCGTTTTCTTGCCAATCGACCCCTTCGATGTGTTATCTCTGTTTGGGGTGCAGATTGCCATGTGGCGTGTCAAGAATACGTCCTCTGATATGTCGCGATATCCCTTTCATTAGGGATATTCGCTCCAGGAGTTAGAATTCTGGGTACCTTAAGGTAAATTCTCTGGGAATATCGCCGTAGTTGTAATATACCCTAGGAAGCTACCTTATAGGAACTTCCATCAGGACGACATGGCCATCTCACCCAAAAATAGATTTTTCGCTTCGCTCAAAATCCGTTATATGTATATATGTGTGTGTGTATGTGTGTGTGCGTGTGAATGAACGCATATTCTTAGGAAGCTGGTCTAGTCTCGAGTAAATATAGTAGTTTATTCATGATTTTATTTAGGTTTTCATAAGTGCATTGCTTGTAAGATTGCCCAGCCTTGTGCTGGACACGGGCTTTTGCGTAGGCAACCCGTAGATAAGTGCATTGAAGAGAGGTTTGCCAGCTGTTAAGATGAGTTCTTCTCGTGTAGATTTAAGTATATTATGTTAATTATGTAAGACTTTCATCGTTAATTTTATTGCATTCTTTACTCTAGTCAGTATATGTAAATGTATGATATTTTTAAGAATTAACTTTTTCATTTCACATATTTTTGTTGCGTAGTCTTACGTAATCTGTTTGAGAGCATTATGTGACCATACAAGATCGGAAAAAGGGCTTATGTAATGTTCTTTTATAGTTTTATGATGTATTGCCTCATATTTATGAGAAAATAAGCAATATGCCATGTGCTGTAGAAAATTCTCGAAAAAACTGATAATAGATCCTATCTTTTTTTATGTCGGGGACAAAGAGTGGACGGAGCTAGCTGACTAAGGGAGGTCGACTCGTGTTGTGTGGATACGTGTTCAATATAGCAATACTTGGTAACACTGACACCTTAGCACAGCCCTCAACCTTCCAGAATTTTCTCTCCTGGAAGTTTCTGGAAGAAGCTAAGTCATGATTAAAAGTGACCCCAGGGTTGCATAGACAGATAGATAAGTCCAGCCTTAAGACACAGCCCTCTCCTCCTCTCTCCCATTTTCACACGCAACTCAGTGCATTGTTTTAAAAGTGTTCAGTGAAATATCGAAGTATTGGTGTGACGGGTTTTGCAAACGTAGTGGGTACTTATAAAAATTCACTTAGAGTTTTTCTAAACTGTTCTGTAGGAAGGGGATAGGTTCTTGTATATTGATCTGGTTATCTATATTTATTAAGTATCAAACTTAAATATTTTATTCAGATTTAATTTCAAGTGAAATAAAGCAATTGCATAATTTTCATAAGTATTTCTTTTGCCTTAGTCTAAGGTTTATTCAGATTTAATATTTCAAGTCAAATGATCATATAATATTCAGATCGTAACATAGTTGTCTTAATCTAAGTTTTGTCCAAACTCAATATTTCGAGTGATTTATTTGTTTTTTGTAAATTCTTTTCAAATTGTAGTAATTTATATAGAATGCATTTATTTTTTTAACGAGTGTATTATTCCAATCACACATGTTCAATTCATATTCGTTTGTATCCTGTTAATGAACCGAAGTTAGAGTTGTTTGAATATTCGTAATAATAATTACCAAGTTTAGTTTTGAGTGTACTTAAGAGACCTTTGGATATTCAGTGTTATATATATTGCTGTCTGGGAGTTATCTAACTGTCTCAGAGTTCGAGTATTAATATTTCCAAGTGTAACAGATTTAATGTAAGAGCAAACAAGTGAGTTTGGAATTCGAGAGGTTGTTTAATACGAGCCTTAGTGCTATATACATGCGTGTATATATATATATATATATATATATATATATATATATATATATATATATATGTGTGTGTGTGTGTGTGTGTGTGTGTATGTGTGTGTATGTGTGTTCGTGTATGTATTAATATGTAATGTGGTGGATGTATGTTTATGTTTATTTTCTCACACGTTCTTCTGAGCCTTAAAGTGTTATTTTCATAAACAGTGTTTTTTCTATCCGCCTACATTTTATTTCACTTTTTATTTCGCACGGGTAATCGCATTTTAGTTTTTCTATCTCTGCTTGTCCTCCGCAATTCTTCAGTTGGTTTCCCT
>NC_090726.1:92355755-92370755 GCF_036898095.1 Palaemon carinicauda
GGCGTCTTGGACGCTGTCGCTCGCTAGGTATAAGTTAGTTAGTCAGAGCGACATTCCTGGTTGTTTTGCTTTAATAAATTTTAGCTATTTAGCATTACATAGGATTTCCTTTCGTGCTTAGTATTATTTGGCGAAGTATTCGCCATTCTGGCCTACGCTAGGCCATGTAGCCTAGTCGTTTGGTCCTAGTACTTCATGCATGATTATGGTTTTTCCGAGTGTAATTAAAATTTTATTGAAGCTTTAGGCTATATTTTATACATTTTAGACTGTGTGGAATATTTCCAAGATAGTATACGAGTGAGTTTCGGTGAATTAGGTAATCGATTCTCTTGGTGCCTAGGCTAGTTGCTTATGGAGCCTTAGTATACTTTATCATACTCCCCGGTTGCTTTCTTTTCTTCGGAGAAGGTATGCAATCCCTTTCCCTCTGTTTAAGCCTTGGGCTTATCCCTAAGTGGTTTTTTCCGAAATTTATTTTCGATAAAACTATACTAGGGTGTTACTGTACCTTCCTGTTCCTGTAGTATGGTTCAAGAGGGACAGAACAACAGAGTTTTTAGTCTGAGTCTGTGTTGTCTGGCTTGGGGCTGAGTCCCCCTCGCTGACCTAACACATACAAAGGGAGCTTAGCTCCCTTAGGTCACTACCGAAGGTTTCTGTGGATATGATTCCTTCTTTTGTGATCTACCAGACTAGTCCTGTTGCTGTTCTCGCGGGAGGATAAGTTCTTCCCTTGGGAGTAGCAACGCCTTCCTTGCTTTGGTGCTCTGGAAGCTGGCAAGTATTGCTGGCCTTTCCCCTTAGATCTCCCTTAGGCTAAGATAAGTTTCTTAGCTGCGGGTGATCTGTCACTAAAGCAAGGTTGGCAGGACCCTCTTGTCCCTTCCCCCTCTTTCTTCATACTGTACTGTACGTCGTTCTACATCTGGACCTAGTATAGGTTAGGATGTGGAATTGACTCAGCCCCTTGCCGGCCGGCAGAGCTGGCCGGCAGGGGTCTTACTGTACTGTACTTCGTTCTACTTCTGGACCTAGTATAGGTTAGGATGTGGAATTGACTCAGCCCCTTGCCGGCCGGCAGAACTGCTGGCCGGCATGGGTCTTATGTTTTCGAGTGCTGTCTGGACCTCTCTTGGTCCCTCATCCATGCCTGCCGGCAGAGCCGGACGGCATTGGTCAAGGAAGCCTGAATTAGTTTCTCCCCTTCCTTATATGCACTCTTTCGGTTGCCGGGCTTGGAGGTTGTGTACACTCTTATCCCGGCATCCATTATATTTTTCTTTTTCTTCTAGTGCTGTACTTGTCCCGGCTGCCAGCCTATGGGGCCGGCAGCCGGGCAGGTGTAGTCCTCTGGTTCTTTTGCTGCCAGCTGGCATCGGTCTTGTACCTTTGCCGGCCGGCTTATGTCAGCCCTTGTCTGCCGGTCACCAAGAGTGTGGCCGGCAGCTGGGTACTACCTTGTGTAGTTGCTGGCCGGCAGCCATTGCCGGCCAACACTGGCTGTTACCGGCCGGCAGTTGCTGCCGACCGGCACAGGCATTTGAACCAGAGTGCTGCCGCCCTATAGCTGTTAAGTAGTATACTTTAAAGCTAGTTGTGGTGTGTGCCGGCCGGCAAAGGCAGGCCGGCACACATCCCTCTATACTGTACTAGTATTCTTCAGTATAACATATACAGTAAGAAGAAAACTAGGGTAAGGGTTTTGGTACAGCACTGTGTCTTCTAACACTATTGTTTTTTCTTGCACATCCCTTTGCTGTTGCCCTACAGATAGGAAGCTGAGTTCTTCCCTGTCTATTATCCAGGTTTTTAAAATCATTGCTTAGGTGTGAGCTCCACCTGTTTCCTCTGGAAACCTTGCATTGGTTACTCTAGAAGAGATAAACCATTTTGATTTTATTATCTGGAAGGCTGCAACAATGGGTTGTGAGGGAAACACAAGTGTGTGTCTTTCCTTTCTGAATTGTTATGCTATACTATGCATATCCAGTGATACATAGTTCACTTGATACTCATGGAAATTTCTTCTCTTTACAGAAGGACACTCCAAAGTGGGGAAGTGCTTTCTGCAATGTCAGCAGCAAGAACCTCTGCGGACATGAGTTTTGTAGGAGACACGCAGCATACGCTGTTTCCAAGGATGATCTCCGGTATTGGGACCCTCAGGTATGTACTGTGTGCACTAACCTGATGACTGAGACAGTTAAATAGCTAGGAAGAAGCTTCGTTCCTGGGTAAGGGGCTTCCAAAAGAACACTTCTGGCCCTTATCTTCCAAGTGAGAAGATGAGGGCGTATCCTTTCCCTAAGGCATCAGCTGATGCAGTGATTCCCCAGCCTCAAGAGGAGATCCCCTAAGTTCAGATCCAGGTGGATGCTGAAGTCGCGGTCGCGATGCAAGACATCCAGCTAGATGACAGGATGTCTGATGTGGACGGGTGTCAGGAGGAAGACCTCCTGGCAGAAGCCCAGGATGAAGTTCAAGCCCCTCTATATCGGCCGGTCTCCCAGTATAGCTGGGACAGGCCCTCTCTTCTATTGTTGGAATGATCCAACAAATGCAGAAGGAGAATCAGGAGAAGGCGGCTGCAATGGAACTGCGAATGCAGTGCCTTGCAGAATCACATGGGCCCCAGAAAAAGCTCAATGTGAAAGACCTTCCCTTGTGCTCAGATGCTAACCCATGGAGGTATGCTGAGCACATGCCGATGACGACTGGAAAGATCGTCATCTCGGATAAGCTGGGCTCAGTTCCCCTGGAGGGTGGAATTCTGGCCCAGCAAGGCATCATATCCGGACTGTTATGTCCGGCTGAGGAAGGAACCAGCTTCAAAGGAGGAGACAGAGCCGAAGGAGGTCATAGTGATGGACCATGCTAAGGCTCAATCTCTACTTTCATCCTCGATGAAAGAGAGGGGCTTCTCTAACTCAAAGGTAGCCGCATTGAATAGGAAGCTCCCTTCCTTTGTGTCCTCGCCTACTAGAGCCTTCCCCTTTTTACAGAAAGGGTTTCTGGCTGTACTAAAAGCAATCGAGGCCAGCAAGTCTTGTCCCTCCCTAGAGGAGTGTAAACCCTTGTCGCTGGCCCTGCCTATGGACCACAAAGACTGGAAGGACGTCCATCTTACCTTCTCAGTGGGAAAGTTGGAGGCTGATATTGCCGGACGTCAGTTCGGCAAGGACCTCCCTAAGCTGTCTGACTTTCTTTTGCGAAGTGAGTTCGATACAAAAGAAAGACTGTCTGCCTCAATGTCTCTTCAGACTACTCTCGAGACGATGGCAAGTGACCCCAAGGTCCATGAAATGTTCATGGTAGTGGCCAAGCCTCATCTGGCCACAGTGACGAAGGACCTTTATGGCTTCGTCAAGGAGAGCTTGTAGGGAGTTCGTGTTTATCTCGGCTACGGTGAGGCACGAGCCAAAGAAACTAATCTCCTTCAACATTTGGGGAAAAGGCCTTTTCCCTACCGACTTGGTCAAAGAAGTTGTTGATAAGGCCGCCTTGGAGAATAGAAACCTTCTCCAGAAGTGGGGCCTGGCTATCAAAAGAAAGTCTTCCCCGGATGAGGGTCCTCAACCAAAGAGGAAGACTATGAGGACTAGGCTACCGTCTCGGCTAGCCAAGCCTATTAGACAGCAACAGCAACTGCAATTGCCATTGCCCCCAGTGCCCCAGATCGTGGCACAAACCCCGACCACCTTTCAGTGGGTACCCCAGGCCGTGTCAACACAGTCCACCGTATTCACCCCAGCGTTCGAAGGGCAGTCTACTTCCTTTCGAGCAAAGCCTAGAGGAGCAGCCAGAGGCTCGTCTAGATGCCCCTCAAGGGGAAGGGGATTCAGGGGTGGTCGTGGTCAGGAAGGCAAGACCTCAGGACGGCAGTCCAAGTGAGGTGATACCGGTAGGAGGGAGACTTCTGAAATTTCGGGATCGGTGGACCTTCGATCCCTGGGCCCACAGCCTACTCAAGAATGGACTGGGCGGGAGCTGGTACAGCACTCCACCCCCGTGCCTTCGGTTTTTCCAACACTCCACCCCCGTTATGGAGGAGTACGTTCAAGAACTGTTGGAGAAAAAAGGTGATCCGAAGGGTGAAGCCCATCAATTTCTAAGGGAGGCTGTTTTGTGTTCCCAAGAAAGACTCGGAAAAGCTCAGAGTCATTCTGGACTTGTCGCCACTCAACAAGTTCATAGTGAATTGCAAATTCAAAATGCTAACACTGCAACACATAAGGACCTTACTGCCCAAGAGGGCATATTCCGTCTCTATAGACTTGTTAGACGCCTATTGGCACATTCCAATTAGCCATCGACTCTCCCCCTACCTAGGTTCAGGCTACAACGAAGACTATACGCCTTCGGAGCCATGCCATTCGGGCTAAACATAGCCCCAAGGATTTTTACGAAGCTTGCGAGCGTAGCTCTCAAACAATTACGCCTAAAGGGAATTCAGGTAGTAGCCTACCTGGACGACTGGTTGGTGTGGGCAGCATCCGAGACAGAATGCTTGCAAGCTTCCAGTCAAGTGATCCAGTTCCTAGAGTACCTAGGCTTCAAGATCAACAGAAAAAGTCTCGACTTTCTCCATCTCAAAAGTTCCAGTGGCTGGGAATCCACTGGGACCTTTTGTCACACCGTTTCTCCACCCCGGCGAAGAAAAGGAAGGAGATAGCGGGTTCTGTCAAGAGACTTCAAGATTCCGAAAGGATATCAAGACACGAGCAGGAGAGAGTACTGCGCTCTCTCCAGTTTGCTTCGGTGACAGACCCAGTGCTAAGAGCACAGCTAAAGGATGCAATCAGAGTTTGGAGAAGTTATGCATCAAACGCGTGAAGAGATCTGAGAAGACCAGCCGCTTCGGCTAAGAACTCTTCTCAGGCCTTGGTCCCAAACCAGACATCTAAAGAAGTCGGTTCTTCTTCAGCCACCTCCCCCGTCGGTGACGATTCACTCAGACGCCTCGAAGGAGGGATGGGGAGGTCACTCTCATCGGAAAAAAGTCCAGGGGACTTGGTCCAGGCTATTCAAGACCTTTCACATAAAACTTTCTAGAAGCTAGGGCAGTGCTCCTTACCTTAAAGAAAGTCTCCCCGCGTCACTCGATCCACATAAGGTGGTGATAGACAGCGAGGTAGTTGTGAGATAATTGAATCGACAATGATCGAGGTCACCACCTCTCAACCAGGTGATGTTGGCCGTCTTCCGATTGGCGGAAAAGAAGAAGTGGTACCTGTCGGCAGTTCACCTTCAAGGAGTCCGCAATGTGATAGCGGACGCTCTATCCAGGTTCACACCGATAGAGTCGGAATGGTCCTTAGACCCAGGATCATTCTCCTTCATTCTGAATCAGTCCCAGAACTGCAGATAGACCTCTTTGCGACGAAAGACAACAAGAAGTTGCCCCTGTACGTGCCCCGTACGAGGACCCCTTAGCGGAAACAGTGGACGCGATGTCCCTCGACTGGAACAGATGGTCCAAGATTTATCTGTTCCCTCCTCACAACCTTCTGTTGAGGGTCCTCAACAAACTGAGATCCTTCAAAGGGTAGCGGCAATAGTGGCCCACAAGTGGCCGAACAGCGTGTGGTTCCTCCTGGCATTGGAACTGTAGCTGAAGTTTGTACCACTACCAGATCCAGTTCTGACCCAGCGAGTCCAGAAGTCAACTGTCTGCGCTTCATTACAGAAAACCCGGACCCTGCAGCTCATGATTTTCTCTCCCTAGCGGTGAGAAAGCGTTTCGGGATTTCGAAAGCCAGTATAGACTTCCTTGAGGAATATAAGTGCAAACCTACTAGAAGGCAATATGAGTCATCTTGGAGAAAATGGGTGGCCTTTTGTCAAGGCGAAGATTCCGCAGGAGATCTTGACAGACTTCTGCTTATCTTTCTTCTCCACCTCCATGGTCAAGGGTTGGCAGCGAACACGATTTCAGCGTGTAAGTCTGCTTTGACAAGACCCATTCTATATGCCTTCCAGGTCGACCTAGGTAACGAGATCTTTAATAAAGTCCCGAAAGCCTGTGCTAGGCTCAGACCTTCAGCACCTCCAAAGCCCATTTCATGGTCTTTAGACAAGTTCTTCATTTCGCTTCTCTGTTGAGCAATGAAGAGTGTGCGTTAAAGGATTTGACACAAAAAGTTATTTTCCTATTTTGCACTCGCGTCCGGGGCCAGGGTTAGTGAGATTGTAGCCTCTCGAGAGAGGCAGGTCGTGTTCAGTTCCTGGATGGGGGAGAACTGAACCTGTTTCCGGATCCTACGTTTCTCGCCAAGAATGAGTTACCCACCAACAGGTGGGGTCCCTGGAGAATCTGCCCTCTGAAAGAAGATGCATCTCTATGTCCAGTAGAATGCCTAAAGGTCTATCTTCATAGAACTTCAGACTTCAAGGGTGGTCAACTATTCAGGGGAGAAACATCAGGCTCAAATTTATCTCTGAATCAACTCAGAGCGAAAATCACATATTTTATTCGCAGAGCGGATCCTGACAATACACCCGCAGGTCACGATCCGAGGAAAGTTGCCTCATTCTTAAATTTCTTTAATTGTATGGATTTTGAACATCTCCGTTCATACACTGGCTGGAAGTCTTCCAGAGTGTTCTTTCACCACTATGCGAAGCAAGTAGAGGAACTAAAAGAGATCTGTGGTAGCAGTGGGTCGCGGTGTTAACCCTACTGTTTAACTCTGCGAGGAACAGTGGTCTTAATTGGGACGATTAATTCCAGGGTGAGTGTGTAGTTACATACTGTACTACAAACTAAGTGAGGGCACTGTGTTGCCCATCCAGACTGTTCCATTTCCGAAGGTGAACCTAGCATAAGTGCAGACATGTGTGCCGAGCGTTTCTAACGCTAATGTCATTGATTTGTAATACAGGCTTTTATGACTTTGATACCTCGGTATCTTAAAAGTGGCATCTAATGTTTTTTCTTTCAGACAAACAAGCTCTGTTTACTATCATACTTATGCTTAAAGTTTTGGGTTATCCTCTTCTTATGTATATATATATATAATTGTGGTTAACCTGTCTATTTATTGCCTGTCAATAATCTGGTTCTTGAGAACCTTGCGTCTCCTTCACCTGTGTCAATTTATTGGTATAATTGAGCATTCATTCTATGTATCTTATCTGGGATAATTCTAATAGAATTGTTCCTTTATGCAAGCTATGTTGCATTGGTTTTCCTCCTATGCGGATATAAAACCTTTGTCCAATACAAGTATTGTGCGGAGAACTGGTCGATATTTCATATTGACGCAGTGGTTCTTTACAAACTATGCTTTACTTAATATAGGGCGAGACCACTATATTAGCTTGCCTGGTATTCATACATAGATATATGTACTCTTCGAGACTTTTCCAGAGTCTAGTAGGACTCTTCCCTGTAGGGGGCAGGAAGCTCTAACATAGTTTATAGTTAGTTGAAAAGATGTATAACGGTAACATCTTAGGTCTCTAGGTCTAGTCGACCGGGAAAAAATTACCTCCGGGGAGTACGGCACGTTCTGAGAATCCCCAGATACAGTAATGCTCTGGTACACTTCCATCAGGACGACATGGCTTGAGCCCAAAAAACAGTATCTGTAGCACCTCGTGTACGCTACAAGGAATACAGATGGCGCCAGGATTGGCGCCAGGCACGCATACGAATCGGGGGATAGGGAAGCCTTGGGAGCGGCTCCCCTTTTTCTTTCCCGAATTCGTATCTCGCCAATCACCTCCTACGAGACGAAATCTCTGTCCAGGATGTAGATTGCCATGTGACGTGTCTAGAATACGTCCTCTGATATGTCGCGATATCCCTTTCACGAGGGATACTCGCTCCAGGAGTTAGAATTCTGGTACCTTAAGGTAAATTCTCTGGGAATATCGCCGTAGTTGTAATATACCCTAGGAAGCTACCCTATAGGAACTTCCATCAGGACGACATGGCCATCTCACCCAAAAATAGATTTTTCGCTTCGCTCAAAATCCGTTATATATATATATATATATCTTTTTCTCTCTCTCTCTATATATAGTTATATATATATATATATATATATATATATATATATATATATATATATATATATATATATGTATATATATATATATATATATATATATATATATATATATATATATATATATATATATATATATATATCAGTAGCTATATATCAGTAGCCCTGGAGGATCTGATTAAGAAAATCACAAAACGTTGGGGATGAACGGATATTAGGAACAACTTCCATATTGTGCAATGTACGTAGATTACTGGCTGTTGCTAACTTCACCGATGTGATATACTCTATATATATATATATATATATATATATATATATATAAATATTATATTATATATATGTAGATATATACATTTATATACATATACACACACACACACATATATATATATATATATATATATATATATATATATATATATATATATATATATATATTCATATAGCTATATAAATATTATATTATATAAATATGTACATATATACATATATATGCATACACACACACATATATATATATATATATATATATATATATATATATATATATATATATATATCTTTTTCTCTCTCTCTCTATATATATAGTTATATATATATATATATATATATATATATATATATATATATATATATATATATACACATATACACACACATATATATATTTATATACAGATGCATATATATAAATATTATAATATATATACATATATACATATATACATATATATATATATATATATATGTGTGTGTGTGTGTGTCTGTATGTGTATTTTCTAAGAATAAATAAACTTATTTGATTTAACGTTCACTACATACTACCATTTCTTCGCTTTTTTTTTATCTGGCTACTTGCTCTTTGGCCATTTTTCAAACCGAACAACGATGATACTGAGGATTTTGTAAATGGACCAAAATCTTGGTCCTTTTGCAAAATGTCGAAATATTTAGGTAATTTTGCAATATGACCATAAATTTGGTCTTTTTGCATAATGGCTGTTTATTCTTTTAAAGTGACATATTTTGTAAAATTACCGTAACCCATACATATGTATTTATATGTACAGTATATATATATATATATATATATATATATATATATATATATATATATATATATATATATATATATATATACATATATATATATATATATATATATATATATGGATATAGGTTTATATGATTATATAGTATATATGTATGTGTATGATTGATTGATTGATTGATTTGAATTTCTCTGACATCCTAATATCAAAGGTCATTGACGCCAATCTATGAGTATGAATATATATATATATATATATATATATATATATATATATATATATATATATATATATATATATATATATATATATATATATATACTGCATATACACACATACACACACATATATATATACATATATACATATATATATATATATGTGTGTGTGTGTGTGTATGTGTGTATATATACAACTATATACATACATATATACATTCACTCTATATACATTTTTATATGCATATAAACGCAAACATTTATACTTGTATACAAATGTGCAGATACTCGTATATTCAGTACATATATAATTACACTGGTACTCATATGTTGTTCGTAGATATGATAAATGATCCGATTTTCTTCGTATATCTTCGGCGAAATAACAGAATAAGTAATCATGTCATGCATTTGCTTCCTAGCTTTGCTTGGGCATAGTGTAAAACCTTTTAGCATTACTTCCCAGGCCATACATTAGTGCCACTGGCATTGGAAAGACTCTTCGATCGTCTTTTGACTTTACAAGCAGGCAGGGGAGGTTTCCAAATTCACTGTGTCGAGTCTAATTAATTTTTGTATATAGAATTATTATTAGCATTATTATCACAACCCAAGGTGCAACCATAATTGGAAAAGTAGAATTTTACAACCTGAAGGGCTCCAGGAGTGAAAACCACAGATTTAGTCAAAAGAATAGAGAGGTTACAAATAACCTATAAATGAACATTAATAAAAAGAAATATCTAGAATATATCAAAATTATTAAGGACGATGATATAATAGTCATTATTATTATTATTATTATTATTATTATTATTATTATTATTATTATTATTATTATTATTATTAAAATCTAAAATCTAGTTGTAACAGATAAGTCATTATTATTATGTTTATTATTATTATTATTATTAGTAGTAGTAGTAGTAGTAGTAGTAGTAGTAGTAGTAGTACTATTATTATTATTATCATTATTAAAGTCTAAAATATAACTGTGATAAATAGGACTTATCATTATTATTATTACTATTATTATTATTATTATTATTATTATTATTATTATTATTATTATTATTATTATTATTAATAGCTAAGCTACAACTCTAGTTGATAAAGCAGGAAACTAAGCTGAAGGGCTCCAATATGGAAAAAAAAAACCCAGTTAGGAAAGTGAATAAGGAGATGAATAATCTATATGAAAAGTAATCAGTAAGAAGTATAAAGTTTTATATAAACTAAGAAGATAGAGTCATGTCAGCCTGATCAACATCAAAACATTTGCGGCAAATTTAAATTCTGAAGTTCCCCTGATTTAACTACTAGATTAAAATCATTCCATAATCTGGTCACAGCTGAAATGAAACTTCTAGAATACTATGCAGTGTTGAGCCTTGTACTGGAAAAGGCAGGACTTAGGATTAACTGCATACACAGTACTAAGTACAGGATTGTAAAGTCAAATCTTAATGTAAAGGACAGTCAGAATTATGAAAAACATACAACATGCACAAAGAACTTATTGGACGATTGGGCCAGAGATCAGTATCCAAGTCAATAATAAGAAATTTTATAGACCAGAAGTTTTTTGCAACTAGTTAAGAGGAGATTCAGCAGCTGGAGACAAAACAGGAGATCAATACTCAAAAAAAAAAAAAAAAAGAAGAATGAAAGAATTAATGATTTCTTCAAGATACATTGATCACTAAAAATCTTAAGAGTCTTTCTCAAAGAGCCAGTTTCTTGTGATATTGAATAAACAACAGACCAGTGTGTTTCTTAAAAGTAGATTTGCAATTCAGAATCACACCCAAAATTTTAAAAGAGTTGTATGTAACTTAAGAAATATCATCAATGCAGTGATCTGGAATTTTGAGGAGCGGCTGTCCTCGACCTTCTTACAATCAGACTGTAAGTTTTGTTAGGGTTGAGCTCCAGTCCCAATAATTTGCCCTAATTTCAGCTATATCTCTATAAAGAGATTCAGCAACCTCAGATCTGTATTTAGGAGATGGAATTGAAGCATAGAGAGTAACGCCACAAGTCAAAATCACTACCCAGAGGAACATCTGACATCATATTCTTATACTCGCATGGTGCCAATCAACAGCAACTCTTTGCAATCTATATAGATTATGACACGATATTTATTATATCCTCTTCCACAAGAACAGCATTTGACCCAGAAATAGTTTTTTCAAGATGCCTTCACAAATGCAACTTCTAATTATGAAAAATCTTGCTTAGGCGTGTGCGTCACAGGCTATATCGGTGGTGATTCGAACGAGGGCCATTAACAACATTGTCACTTGGCGAGAGGATCAAGTTACCCACCTTCAACTGCAATCTCTGGTAATGAAATCAGTTCTTAATAAACGCTAAGATGTTATAAGGAGTATTGGAGTGGTGTTCTTGCGGGTTATTATAATTGTTCTTATTATTGTCGCTTGGGTAACGATTGTTTTTTATCTTTAATAATGTCAAAGTTAGGAACTGTGACATAAATAGAATCTTACCAGAAAGAACGTTTTCAAAAACTAACATATTAAGCATCTTTTTGCTGACCGTGCCTTTATAACGAGAAAATGATGCATTAGAGTTTGGATTCTTGCCTTAATCTCTCGTTACGGTGATGGAAAAAAAACCGATCTTAGGAGCAGATTGGGAATAGCGTGTTTTTGGGAGATAGCTGCAAGCAAAGGACATGGAGGACAAGGAATATGCGTAGTTAGGTATTCCTAAGAATGAAACATGTTTCCAAGTTTATTAAAGCCTTAATGTAACTTTCGATTTCTTTGTTAATTTGCAAGGGAGCCTTATGGAAATGCTGTCTATCCATACTTGTGCAATTTTATGATATTTCCAGTTAATCTACTCATGAAAATTTAACTTTTTTCACTTGATTCTAGTTACTTTACCTACTTTAAAGTAATAAAGGAAAACCAAAGACACACGGGATTAGGCATGATGGAATTTTTATTTGTGTAGAATATAACGTTTGCTTAGGAAATAGTACGTCTTACTCACGCATACAACTTTGTTAGACTTGATAAAACATTTAGTTACTGTCAGAAATTTGCAGAGCCAAGTAATTCCCAGCTTCATAGGGCCCTTTGAAAATTTTTAGAACGAGTTCCTAATGCAGAATTTTATATTTTATGCTACTATTGAATAAAAGAAAAGGGTCCCACGTTAATTAAATCACTTGCGTCAAGGTTCTGGCTAGTTCCTTGCCTAGAGGGCCAGAATTACCAAGTCTTCGAGTAATTGATCTCTATCGTATCTTGGTTTTTTCTGAGTAATGAATGGTGTTTTGGAACTCTGTGTTATCCATCAATTTTGGTATGAAGGATAATCACGCATAGAGAGCATCCTATCAAGATAAAAACCTCATTTAATACAAACAAAAGAGAACGTGGGTGTCGTATCAATTGCAGTTTGAAAAATATTACAAGAAAGATCCGAAACCAAGGAAGGGACATAAGATTCCGCCTCTAGAAATTAACGTATCTTAACGAAATTGCTTTACATATAATCTAGCATCCAAAATTATTTTCCTCCAAAACTTATCTCTTATATCTGTAAAATCCAGCGAGAATTCTTCAGCTGCTGCATTACAACAATCCAGCTAAAGCTCAACGTTGTAGTATTATCACAAAATCATCACGAAACCCGTATCCCCCCCCCCCCCCCCCCCCCCCGCCTAGATCTTCCTCCCGCCTACGCGATATGAACCTGACCAAGACCCTCATTTCCATCTTCCCTATAGTCCCCATCCCCGTCCCCTCCTTGTTCTCTATTCCCTTCAGCTTTGGGACGTCGCAGCGGAAGAGGTTCGCTTGAGGCAGCCGTCACGGCAGCCTTTTTATTATTCCTGATCTCCTTTGTTACCTCGGCAAAAATCTCCTAGGGGCTGACAGCCGTTTTTTAACATTGTCGCTGAATGTATTATGTCTTATGAGAGTCGGTAATGAGAGCTCTGGGACAATGTAGACTTAGGCAGATAAGTAGGAGGGCTAGAAGGAAGCAGAGAGAGAGAGAGAGAGAGAGAGAGAGAGAGAGAGAGAGAGAGAGAGAGAGAGAGAGAGAGAGAGAGTTGAAAATCTAGGAGCAAGGACTAAAAAAAGAGAATTGTAATTCATAATGGAAGCGATTCTTAGACTGGGAGCAAGTAACTTCGGTGGAAATAATAACGAGAAGCATTTTGAGAATGGAAAATATAATCTAAAATTTGCAAACGATGTAAAAAGAACAAAAAAACTCGAGAGAGAAAGATACGGGAAGGGTGTGTGCGTGAGATCAATGACAAGTAAAAAATGAAAAAGGACAAATGAAGAGGGTACAATAACCATGAGTTTGCATCGAATAGGGAGAATCAGGGGAGAGAGAACGAGGGAATGAGAGATAGGGTAAGTGATAGACTTTAAGATAGAGATAGGAAAGGGAGAGATAGCGGGAAAAGAAAGTATGGGGAAAAGTGAGCAAGTAAACTTGCAGAGGAAACTTAGTAAATGTAGAAGGAAAAGATAATCTTAATGAAAATATGTTTAAGCCTAGTTCTCTTTCACAATAGTAATTTTGAATATATTTGAATTAAAAAGAAAACATATGGAATATTAAAGAAGGTTGAATTTTTTACGTTTGATGAAAGTATAAAACTTATTTATCCATTACAGTAGTTTAAAACCTATCTTTGTTTATAAAAGAGTAAAAACCTTTTAATGTAAATTTAAGAAAATTTTCCACTCTCTCTCTCTCTCTCTCTCTCTCTCTCTCTCTCTCTCTCTCTCTCTCTCTCTCTCTCTCTCTCTCTAGTGCGTTATGGATTTTGAGAGCAGATACTCAGTACTAGCTGCCAGTCGACAACTTGAAAAATGGATGTGTTATTAGTAAAAAGATGCGGTCAAAAGATGTAAACTTCCTAGTGTCGTTTCAAGCACTGGCCGAGTATTGCCTAACGGTCCTAGCCTTTTCTTCGACTAAAGCTTTTCCCGCTAAGCAGGGTCGCTATTACTAGAGAGCCATTTCCAAGTTCTTCTATCTCCGATGTCCTCCATTGTGAGATCTTTTCTCCTCCATATCTGCTGTTACACACTCCATCCACCTTCTTTTTGGTCTTCCCCTCCTCCTCCTACCTGGAACATCTAGATCCAGCATCCTCCTCCCAACATACTTCTGGTCTCTCCTCATTACGTGCCCAATCCAGTGGAGTCTCTTTTCTTGGATTTTCTTTGACACCTCTGTAACCTTTGTTGTTCCCCTTACCAAGTCATTCCTAACCTTATCTAGTCTCGTGATCCCAGCCATCCTTCTTAGCATTCTCATCTCTGCAACATTCATTTTCTTCTCATAGATCTTTTTCATGGGCCATGTCTCTGCACCATATGTCATGGCAGGTCTCACTACAGTTTTATGTACCTTTCCCTTTAAGTTTAGGTTTATCCTTCGATCACACAATACTCCCGACACTCTTTACCAATTATTCTATCCAGCTTGAATTCTACTGTTCATTTCCGTTTGGAGTTCTGCTGTTTCCTCCACATATGACCCTAGGTACTTGAATTTTTCTGTCCTCTTCACTATTTCACCCAGCAAATGTATATCATCTAATTGGTTCTGCGGATTGCAACACATATACCCCTCTGCTCTCCAATTCCTCTCTCCATCTCTCTAGCTTCCCCTCCAATCCTTCTCTGGTTTCATCACACAGAACTA
>NC_090726.1:92380755-92390755 GCF_036898095.1 Palaemon carinicauda
ACTTAGGTTTGCAAGGGATGGTGCTAATAACACTAATGTTTGCTGGATGTTAGACACAGGATTGAAGCACAAGGTACAATGAACAAATGGGCAGTGTAAATAACACCAATGATTGCTGGATTTCAAGAATAGGTTTGAAACGCAGGAGAGAATGAAACGAGAAACGGTGCGAATAACACCAATGTTTGCTGGATTTTCGATATAGGTTTGAAAAATAGGAGAAATTGAGCCAATGACGTTGTAAATAATACCAAAGCTTTCTATATTTCTGACAAATTTGAAGCACATGAGATAATGTACTGATAGACAGAATGAATAACACCAATGATTGCTGGATTTCAGAAATAGAAAAGGTTTGAAACACAATAGAGAATGAACTGAGAGACAGTGTGAATAACACCAAAGGTTTACTGAATTTTAGATAAAGGTTTGAAATGTAGAAAAGAATGAGCCGAGAAGTTGTGTGAATAACACGAAGTTTGCTGTCTTCAAAAAATAGCTTTGATACGCAGGAGAAATGAATATGAAGCGCGAAGTAGGAGATGATGAATGGAGAAGTATTGAATTGAAAGCTCAAGATAGAGACAACTGGAGAAATCTAACCAAGCCCATTTGCGTCAATTGGCGCAGGAGGTGATGATGATGATACATGCATGCATATACACACATACACACACACACACACACACACACATATATATATATATATATATATATATATATATATATATATATATATATATATACGTATATATATATATATATACTGTATATTTGTATATATACAAATTTTTATATATATTTATACATATATATGTATATATATATATATATATATATATATATATATATATATGTATATATATACAGTATATATATATATATATACATATATATATATATATATATATATATATATATACATATATATATATATATATATATATATATATATATATATATATATGTGTGTGTGTGTGTGTGTGTATGTATATATATATATATATATATATATATATATATATATATATATATATGCATATATGTGTATATTTGTATGGATTATATATATATATATATATATATATATATATATATATATATATATATATGTCTAAGCAGGTACATAATAATAATAATAATAATAATAATAATAATAATAAAAATAATAATAAATACAAATACTTGTATTACTTTGCATACAGCATGATGGTAGTTATTATATGCTCCTGAGACATACTCCATAATCCCCATCTCGAGATAGTATTTCCACGGAACGCACAAATTGAAAGGCAATTAAAATTATTTGTGTGATACATGGACATATTAGTCTTCTTTGAAATCGAGATATTAGTATAAATTGAAGTTAGCTTTCTCTATTCAAGGATTCATGTTTTTTTTTTAAATTTCTACAGTAGTTAGAAAAAAAACAAAAGTGTGTGAAATGTAATAACCAAATTTATTTTCAGTTGTGTCATGCTTTAAGCAAGATGATAGCTAGAAATTCTGCAATAGCCACGATGGCTCACATCAATCTCTTCTCTTGGTAGGAGATGAAAAAGGACCAGAGAGAGAAATGGAAAAGCTTTATATGATAGAGGTATTGAATCTTATCTTATCTTATATCCTCCGTAGCCCTTTGAAGCATTTCCAGAATATGCTGGGACCTACTTTTTCTTTCAATGGATCTCTCTCTCTCTCTCTCTCTCTCTCTCTCTCTCTCTCTCTCTCTCTCTCTCTCTCTCTCCATGTGACACTTTTCTCCCTCTATTGCTCAGGTAGTACAGAAAATTATTATCACTTATGGATTTTATAGAAGGTTACCATGAATCACTGTATTAAAGATGCAAATAATAAAATGTTATTTGGAAAAACTGCATTTCTATGTTGATGGCGTTATGATTTTGAGGATTTGATACTTGTGGAGTTTGAAGAGAGATGGGTAGCTAATAAAGAAGCGGAAGAGGTTAGTAAATAGTTGAAAGCGTTATCGAAAGTTCAGGAGACATTGAATATTGACAGCCCCAACTTTTTTCAGGGCCTTTCTCACCTTATACTAATTTCATCAACATATATTTCATTCTATTTACTTGCATGAACCACTTCAAAATATTCTGATCCACTCTTTCACGTACGGTATCCATCTTTACTACTTCGTATCTCTACATTTCTTACCCTCTCAGCAATTTAAACTCGTCGTTTATTAAGTAAAATCTTAATATCTACATCATCAACCCATTTTCTTCCATTTGCTTTAAACATATGCCCTACATATTCATAAAGTAAACTTGGTTCAACAATCCATTCTATAAATAAATCAAGTCTTATATAAGCTGTGGAGGATTAATTTTTGTTTTATTTTTATTTTGTTGTTAAATCCCGAGAGAGAGAGAGAGAGAGAGAGAGAGAGAGAGAGAGAGAGAGAGAGAGAGAGAGAGAGAGAGAGAGAGAGTGTCAGCGAGCGATAGGTAGTTAATGTAATGATTGTTTGTTGTGAGAAAGACTTGGTATAATTGAGGTTATTTGTGAATATTTTTTAGTTAGTTAAGGAGAGTGATGAATGTCTTGGCTAAATCTTTCTTTTATTTGACTGCTGCTAGGAGCAGTTTTGTATGAATGCTGGATTTATCGTTTAGCATTTTTACCATCTCGGAAGTTTTTATTTATATTAACAGGAATTACTATTTTGTTTATATTTGCTGGAGTGATTCTGAATGATAGAAAGTTTATTATTTATCTTTTATTATAGTGCGATAGTTTAGTTAGCTAGGAATAAGAGTTGTTTCTTTGTTATTTTTGTAATTCATTTTTTGGAGTGATTATTTTTTTCTTGAATGTGGTATTGATTGTTATGACCTGACTTATGATAAAGAACTTGATACAGCTGCTCAGAATTACATAATTGTTTTTGATCCGGACTGATTGAAGTTTCGATTACTGCTGATGATAACAATGGTGATGAGAATGATGACGATAATGATAACCATGACCCCAATCAAGGAGGTAGCAGTGGCAAATTGCCACACAGTGTACTGTTAAGCACATAGCTGCGCCGTGAAAGACAGTTCGGCTTTGTGTGGACAACATTGTTGGTGTCGACATGATATATATTATTCAAAAACTCATACTTATTTTGGTGTTAGTGTGCGTTTGATTTTAAGTTTTGTTGTGTTTATTTACATTTTTTTTAGTGGTGTTGCCTTTATTGTATATTTAGTGTTAGGTTTATGATTAGTTTCAAGTGTGATTATTATTTTCATTAGTGATGCGTTTTAGTTGTTAGAAATATAATTCTAAGGTCGTGTTTAGTTTTCAGTATCCTTCCTATGCATAAGTCCAGCTGTAAGATTATGATAGTGGAAAGTTTATTTTGAGGAGACTATTGTCAGTAAGTAAGATTCAAGGGTGTGGAGGGTTGGTTTTGTGTGCATCCCGCCACATTACTATTGTTTGCGCAAAGTCTACTATCTTTCATGCCTCGGCTATTTAGTGGCTCGATATTCCACGTTCCTGTTACCGTCATCCATTGTATTTACTCCCAGATACTTTTATAAATTAAATACTTCAAGTCTTTCCACATTCATTACGCCATCATCCTGGTTTTCATTCACCCTCATGATCTTATTCCTGCTCACATTTACATCTAAATGTCTCCATTTGCAAACATTATCACTGTTACCACCTGCTGCAGTTTCTCTTCATTGTGCTCAATTAGCAGAGTATTAGCTTTGGAAATCAGCCATTCTACATCTCATTCACAACTCATTTTCATTTCCATAACTTAGCACTGACATTCACCGTCTTTCACTGACCTCCTGCATCACTCCATTTAAAAAGATGAGCAAACATGGGGATATAATAAACCAATGTTTAAGATCTATTTTTATACCAAATAAGTCCCTCTATTGCATAAATACTCTTAGTTCACAACTTATTCGTAGTGCAGACTTCACTTTCAGCTTATTACGTTTTAATCCCTGAAAAGAATTTGAAAACAATGCCATAAATTTTCAACATCCTCTACATTTTTCAAGGTCCATACATTATCTCTTCAATGAGTGCATTGTATCCACTTGATTATTGGATTTTGAAAGCCAAATTGTTGATTACCTTTATCTTTTAATTTAGTTACCGGTAAAAAGACATTTGAATTATTCTCCTCAGAGGTGTTATTAACCTCATTGCCCCATGATTTTGTTAATAGCCATATTTTTCTAGCTTCTTATACATCCTCTTGTATGCCTTCACTTCGTTTTGTCTTCCATCATGCAACTGCGCCTTAAAATCTCAATTAATAATCGTCTGTACAAAACTCCTTTCTTCATACTATACCTTTATTACACGCAAGCACTCCCTGCTGTACCTGTTACCCTATAGCCACATCATGTATACATGCAAATAATTATGGACATAAAAATCACAATGGTACATGGTAGCTTAGTATAGGTAGATACAAAGAGAAGATGATAGGTCGAAGTTAGTTTTAATGTTTTTACTCATTTATATTCGTGGTATGACCATACGCAAACAATGCCTCGGTGCTACTTTGTGCTGTTTATTTTCCTTAAGTGTTCATATATATATATATATATATATATATATATATATATATATATATATATGTATATATATATACATATATATAATATATATACATATATAATATATATATATATATATATATATATATATATATATATATACATATATATATATATAGATAGATATATATATATATATATATATATATATATATATATATATATATATATCTATCTATATTATATATATATATATATATATATATATATATATATATATATATATATGGGACTCATTGCATGGAAATAACAAGATGCATGTACTTTGTATGAAGAACATAAAGTGCATTCTAAAAAACGCGCTGAAGAGGGTTATGAGGGTCTCGTTTTCACTTTCACAAGTGAATATGTTTAGCAATTCCATGATAGTCACCTGAGGAAGGCAAACGGGCATGGATCATGTTTCAGGTCTGCGCATCAAGTAGAATCACCAGATGATTAGGGTGCTATCATTCCAACATCCTGGTACTTTTCAACAGATGCCATCAAACAGGAACCACAAAGGACTGCCGACCTCTAGACCAGCCAATATCGTAACATTGTTCGGTGCTATATCTTGGATCATATGTAACCGACTATCACAACTGTAGAGCTGTCCAAGGCCGACCTGGTTTGATCAGTGCTTCCACTGCCTAATGACCTTTCCCTGCTACTGGATTATATTGGCGACATCCTACCATTTGGCCCAAATTCACTGTTAGACATCGGCATGAACGATAGCAACAAACTGAACAGCATCATGGGTGGCTGTTACGACTTTGTCACGGAGTTTTATTCAAGGCGAGTCCTGTTTTCACTTATAAAATGCTGACAGAAGTCTAAGGGTATGGCATTAGCACGGCCATTGTTATCATCAGGGCTATGTTTTGCAAACAGATCACTGGGGTGGCGGCAGCCTCATGGTGTGAGGAGGGGTCATTTTCCATGACAGAACAGCTGCGATTATTTGTCATGGCAAAATAAATGCCATTTATTACTGTGAAAGCAGTCCTCAGAAAAACTCACCCCCTTATTTAAACAGCATTTCACTAAGACAAGCTGGAGCACACTATGCATGTGATTCCACACACTATCTGACAAAAAATCACATTCCTCTAGTTCCATGGCCTGTATTGTTACCAGATTTGTAATCCATTGAACACTTGTGGGATTACATTGCCTAAAGTGTCTCAGGTAGCTCATAAATCTTATAACCTTGTGGAACTGGAAACTATCTTGTTGCAGGTGTGAATTGTATTGCTTCAGTATATTATTCATTTGCTGATGAGTTTAACTGAGGAGACATTATTCAACTTGTATTGTTGCTAATGGTGGTCATACACACTATTGATTTTCCATCTTTCTTTTATGGCAATCTACATTAAAACTTTACTATTTTGCTGGATTAATTTTCTTCACTCACCAAACATTGGTCGCTTTAAGTATGTGAAATTAACACCGATTGCTCATTTTTCCTCATTGCAATCCACACTTTTATTGGTGGTGCATTTTCAATAGAGTTTAGTATATTTAAATATATATATATATATATATATATATATATATATATATATATATGTGTGTGTATATATATATGTGTATATATATATATATATATGCATATATATATAGGTATATAGATATATATTTATATACATATATAAATATAAATATATATATATATATATATATATATATATATATATATATATATATATATATATATACATAGATATACATATATATATACATATATATATATATAAATATATATACATATATATATATATATATATATATATATATATATATATATACATATATACGCATATATACATATATACGCATATATACATATAAAATGTTTATCTTATATATAATATATATATATATATATATATATATATATATGTATATACTGTATATGAATACATATATACATTTACATATTTACGTACATATATATGTATATATAATTATATATATATATATATATAACTCATTGGTTATTTTTTCCGTTAATGAGTACCGTGAATAAAAGTTTTAGCATTGACAAGTTGATATGTTATTCGTTAAAGTCTGAGCACAGGATACTATCCTTTCACAAATTATACAAAATATCCTGAATATTTGCTGCAAGTATTCTTTAAATATAGATAATTTAGTAAAGAGTATACAGACATTCTCGTCCCTTTCCACTACAGCCTACTTTTTCTGGTGTGTTTATATTCTATTTTTTTCTGTCACTTCCTTTTCTAGAACAAATTATTTAAAAGAATGAAACAAACTTTGTTATTGTCCTTTACTTACGACAACCGTTGGTTTCTCTTCCATTAATAGGGTTACAGAAGAGCTCAATTCCATTACTGCTTCAAGGGCCCTAACTCAGGAAGCAAAGGATGTGTAATGGAAGGGGTGCAGGGGAAGGTGTCTTTGGGAGTTGAGCCTGAGATACGAATGGGTGGAGAGTGGTTCTCTGTATGTACTGTATGTACAGTAAGTGCTTGACCCGTCAGAGTGTTAGTAAGTGGATTGTCTTTTTTCTAGGGGGAAAAGACTGAAATGGTTTGACCGTCTAAATCAATGCTGGTCGCTAAACATGAATTGATATTTAACTTCCCATCTATAAGTGATAATAGACTTGCACCTGCAAAATAAAAAGGTTCGGCAAATATGTAAGAAAGACAGGTTCGCTTTGTTTAATAAGTTGATGGCATAGAAATTTCATATTAGTTTGATTTTGAATTTTCTACCTATACTCAGAATCTGCTTAAAGCTTGATATATACAAGGCTGTAAATGGCATGTTTTTATTTGAAGGCCTGTTTATTATCATTATTATTATTATTCCTACTATTTTGCTATGGTGAAAGTAAGCTGTTATTATTTACAGGTCTCGGATTTACAAATTTCGACACACTCAAGGGTTTTGTTTTCTTTAACCCGACCTTTTTTTCAAGATTATAGGTTACTCAAATAAATTGCACTATATAATTCTTATATAAATTTTCAGAATGGGTAATTAGTTACCAATAGCAATTTTAACATTTATATGATTTTAAAGTCATAAGTCGATATTTTACATAGAATATGGTTTTTTTTTATTCCGTTGAAGTCAGTTGTAGATGGGTAGATACTGTGAACATAGGGGTTATGATTTATAGATGAGGATGCTTTGTCGCTTTGTAATGCGTTTGAGGGCTTTGCAAGGTTTCCTTATTACTTTTTTTTTTTTTTTTTTTTTTACAGGAGTTTTTAAAGTAAACCTGGAATCCTCTTGACCTGTCTCATGTTATTAAGATTATTTGAAAAACTTTTTGAACCATGATGCATAAATTGTTGAATGCATACATTTCATGACTTTAATTGTTTTAGCAGAAGAGATATGAATATGCAGTTGTAAATTTGAATAAGTTTTTTTTTTTTTCGGTGAATGTTGTGAGTAAGATTCTATTTGGAAGTTAAAGGAAGTATGTTTTCACTGCTTCTTTATTGATTTTTTCCTTATTTTTAAGTTTTCTGGGGGTCTCTCCACTCAGACGGACATGTAATGAATATATCACGTCTCCTTTTGTGTTGACTTCCTGATTCAAACATCACGTATTTGCGCATTTGTGAATCGGAGTATTAATAAAAAAATTCTGGTAGACGAAAGGAGTTACCATTTTTGTTATCATCTTTTGTTTTCGTACACTAATTATATATACATATATATATATATATATATATATATATATATATATATATATATATATATGTATATATCCATATATATATATACATATATATATATATATATATATATATATATATATATATATATATAAATATATATATATATATATATATATATGTCTATACATATATATATATATATATATATATATATATATATGTATATATCCGTATATATATATATATATATATATATATATATATATATATATATATGTATGCATGCATGTATGGATACATATACGTGTGTATATGTATATATCTGTGTATATATAGGTTATATATACATATGCTAATGCATATACATATATATATATATATATATATATATATATATATATATATACTTTCACACACACACACACACACACATATATATATATATGTGTGTGTGTGTGTGTGTAAATTAGGTATACTGTATATGCATGTACATATAATCTATAGGCATTTATATATATGGATATATATATATATATATATATATATGTGTGTGTATCATATATATAGTTATGTGTATACAAACGCATATATAATCTATAGACATATATATATATATATATATATATATATATATATATATATATATATATACATATATATATATATATATATATATATATATATATATATATATATATCTATCTATATATATATATATATATATATATATATATATATATATTTTAGATGTGTGTATAATGTGTATATATATACGTAGATAAATGTATATCATATACTGTATATGCGTGTGTGCGTGTTTATACCTAGATTAATGTATATTGTATGTATGTGTGTATGTATGCGTATACATACAATATTACTCATATATGTATATCACCATTTTTCCTCAGAGAGGTTATATTCAAAGCGTGATAACATTCAAATTCTTAGTAATAATATTTGAGTAGGTATTCCTAGGTTCCCGTTACGAGCCTTTTCTACTCTGACTGCCGGCCACCTTATTCGAATAACCACCTGGAAGCCTACATTATTATTATTATTATTATTATTATTTTTATTATTATTATTATTACTTGCTAAGCTAGAACCCTGTTTGGAAAAGCAGGTTGCTATGAGCCCAGCGGCCCCAACAGGGTCAATAGGCCAGTGAAGAAAGGACACATGGAACAATAAAATATTTTAAGAAAAGTAACAACATTAAAATAAATATTTCCTTTATAAACTATAAAAAATTTGACCAAACAAGAGGAAGAATAGTGTGCCCGAGTGTATCTTCAAGAAAGAAAACCCAAGATAGTCACTGTAAGACCATGGTACAGAGGCTATGGCACTACCCAAGACTAGAGAACAATGGTTTGGTTTTGGAGTGTCCTTGTCTTAGAAGAGCTGTTTACCATATCTAAAGAGTCTCCTCTACCCTTACCAAAAGGCAAGTAGCCACTGAACAATTAAGTGCAGTAGTTAACCCTTTGGGTGAAGAAGAATTGGTTGGTAATATCAGTGTTGACTGTTGACAGGTATATGAGGACAGAGGAGAATCTATAAGAATATGACAAACTATTCGGTGCATGTGTAGTCAAAAGGAAAGTAAACCGTAACCAGAGAGAAGGATCCAATGTAGTACTGTCTGACCAGTCAAAGGACCCCATAACCCTCTATAGGTAGTATCTCAATGGGTGGCTGGTGTCCTGGCCAACCTACTATTCATTAATAGACCGCTGTCCT
>NC_090726.1:92398255-92400755 GCF_036898095.1 Palaemon carinicauda
TACATTTTAGAAGATTTGATTGCAAAATACTTTTTAGAATATTTTGATTGCAGAACATATTTTAGAAGATTTTGATTGCCGAATACTGTTTAGAAGATCTTGATTGCAGAATACTTCAACCTTTTAGATTTTATTTGCAGAATACTTTTACTTTTTAGAAGATTTTAATTGCAGATTACTTTTACTTTTTAGAAGATTTTGATTGCAGAATACTTTTACTTTTTTTAAGATTTTGATTGCAGAATACGTTCTTGCTTGCTAAAATGTGTTCTGATAAATTTACTTGAGTACATTTATCAGCTGAAAGTAAGTTTCATTCAAATCATGGGCTGTTTATTTTTCAGTCACGGCTGATAAAGATGCTAAAAAGTGTCTGATAAGCCTCAAAAGCTTTTGAAAAAGTTACGGTGCGTACAAAAGGACTAAGGTTTTTAATTTGCTGCATTATTGCAACTTTGTGCATGTCCCAAATCTTGTGAAAAGAAGGTTTATTTGAGGCAATATAAGGATCAATCTTGACACCTTTGTTTCGAGTGATAGTTATACTTTGTGTGAGTGGATGCCTCTTAATAGGGTAAGTTTGAGATTGGATTCCATCCTTATTTCTTGACATTGCCAGTATTCCCGTACTATGAAATGTCCTCTTGTCATCCAGTGTGCAGATGTTGTGGTCAACATTTTCTCCCATAAACTGTGTGAAAGAACCAGAAGGAATAGAATGAACAATTGCTGAAACATCCTCCTCTATGGCTGCTGATTGTTTGAATCGTGTTACTTCACTGTAGCTTGTTGGAAGGAATGATCAATTTAAGTTTTAAAGTCAGATATAAAGATGAAGAGTTTGATATCTTGACTATGTAGAACTTTTTTGACTTGTCTATGAGAGACAAATTGGCGAAAGAGGGCATGACGAGTTGAAAGGGTCTCGAATAAAAGAAGGCTTAGTCAACGTGAAAGTTAAGAAGAGAAAAATAACCTTCAAAAAAGGTCGTGACAGATGTGTTTCCGAGTAAGACGTAATTAAGGTATTTTATGACTACATGCATAGGAACCGGTTTTTTACCTTTAGGTAGTTTGATTTCGGTGAGCATATGTATACATTATAACTAATATTACCAGTTCAAGAGACGAAGTCAGTCAAACAAACATAGGAATTTATTTGGGCTTTGAAATATTCTTCATTTGTTTGTGTGTCTTTTCTTTTATCTTGTGAAAACAGAGGGACGTCTCACCTGCCCCTGACAACCAATTAGTGAAGTCATTGTTGAAACAAACAATGGTTTCTTCGAGTTGGAGTCTGCGAAAGCGAGTCGCATGACTACCCCCCCCCCCCCCCACCACCACCACCACCTCTTCAAATCCCCTCCAATTCTTAGTTTTCCATCTGCTTTTCCGTTTACGGTTTTCTATAGCTTTCTCTGCTGATCTTTCTCAGAGCAACATTCATGTTTCATACTTTCGTTTACTTTGAGAGCGTTGGCAAGCAAAGTTATTCTAGTAGGTCACCAGTGATTAGCTGATTGTATATTTTAAATGATAGCTGCGTTTAGGGAGTTAGTTGAGGATATGTTACGGGTGATGGCTGTGTGACCGATTGTAACATCAAGACATTGGTCTACAAATGCTTTGTCCTATTACACAAACATACAGGTTTATGCTTGTGTTTATACATGTATGTATATTTCATATAAGCGGAAGCATGATGATAAACATCAGCCTGAAGTTTTATGAGAAGACTTATAGTAAATTATATACCGCTGTAGATAACTAAAGGTCTATTTATTTTACTAGAGAAGTGCTGGGCAGATTTGAATTTATCTGTGTAAATATTGGGCAGTATAAGAGGTCCATTGAATTACTTCTACGCTGATATTAAAAGTAGAAAGTCTTTTGTGACTGGGTAGTTAATAATTGAGCACATGATAGGATCTCTTAGTGGCGTTACTCGACCATTATATAAGTAAATTGGTCCTGAACGCTATGAAGAGGAGTTTCTAGCAATCGTGTCTTTATATTTATGTAAAGAAGATTCAAATAAATTGATATCAAAACTTACCCTATAAGGAAAATAGATCATTTTAAATTTTGGGAGATGTCAGTGTAATTTTATAGGAACATACATAAATGCATGCGAACACACATACACACACGCGCACACACATGTATATGAATATATATATATATATATATATATATATATATATATATATATGTGTGTGTGTGTGTGTGTGTGTGTGTGTGGTGTGTGGATATATATATATATATATATATATATATATATATACATATATATATATATATGGTTATTGGATGAAACTTTAATTTGTAGCGAAGGATGAATTCCCAAAAAGAAATGGACGAGTGCTGCCGATTTTGGTAATTTTTTTTACTGTATGACTAATGGGGCCTGGGGAATAATAACATGGGTATCGATCGGCAACAATGCGAACACCATTTCATTGTCTTCAAGTCCATTGTTTACTTTGGGAGACCGATGGTG
>NC_090726.1:92403255-92408255 GCF_036898095.1 Palaemon carinicauda
ATATCTGTGTACATATGTTACATATTTATGCATTTATATATAGATACTATATATACTCTGAAAATATAAGGTATCTTACCTAAGTGTTGTATCCCCTCTCCAAGGAAAGAATGAATTCAATTCCTCCAGCCTCACCTACACAACTTACCTGTAAAAATACATAAAACTAATTAGGTAAAAAAATTTTAATTCAAAGTTGCAATGGTTTGAAGAAGGTGGTATTATTATTTGGGAGTGAATTAGTAATTAGTAGGAAATTTATTGCTTTTATTTACATAAGCTAAAATCAAGTTTCAAATCAAAATGTTCAACAAATTTCACAAGATGGCCCCGAACGTAAAGAGCCGAAGGATTTATTTCCTCTTAAAGTAATACTTCCTGAATAGATTTAATCTTCATTCCTTACCAAGTATGTGTTTTTGTAGAGAGAGAGAGAGAGAGAGAGAGAGAGAGAGAGAGAGAGAGAGAGAGAGAGAGAGAGAGAGAGAGAGAGATTTGTCTCCGGGGAAAGAGAAGTAATTTTTTCCATTTCTCTTAACAAAGCAGTTGCAACCGACACCTTTTCTTTTCTTATATCCCCTTAGGGGTGGTGGTGAGGGAAGGGGGCATTGCCCAAGCCAAGCTTCTCATCTGGTTGCAAATCGAATTGCTGGGGCACTCCAGACATTTTTAAACTCCTTTGTGAGGCGTTCAGTATGACTCAGGATACATCTCAATAAGTCTCTGGTGTCGATGCTACCTGATTCTGGAAGTGTAAGCCGTGTTTCATTTTGCTCTGCTTTATTGCCTTCTAGTTCTTTGACTTCCTTGTGTCACTTATTTCCACTCAGTCCAGTTGACGTATTTGTTTGTTTTATCATTCATTTATCTCTCTCTTTACTTGAATCAATCTTTTATTGCTGTTATATCTAATATACAGTATATGCTGACTGGTAGGTTCAGTTTAAACTATTTATGCAGGTGTTAAATTACAGTTCTTATTTTGAGAATGATGCAGAACCTCTTTGAATTAGTTCACTTGTATATCAATTCTGAGAATATGGCCTGCGAAGACACGAACAGCAGCTTATTTATGAATAGATCACTCTCAAGAAGAGGAAAATTCTGCTTATGAAAAGAAGCAAGAAAGCCTTATTAACATTTGTGTAGGATTTTCATTTGGGAAGATTTTTATACCATTGGTATTTTTTAAAAGCATATTTCTGTCATACACTCCCAGGAAAAGTCTATTCATACTTTTGGAACTATAGAATTATTCTTTCCCATTTGTCAATTTTCCTGACAAGAGTAGACTTTTAAGTACTTTTTGCCTTTTTATTTGTCTCTATGGAATCAAATTAAGAAATATTGCAGAGTAAGCAGTTTTATGTATTTAGTAATTTCCAACCAAATTTTGTAATAACTTTGAAATCAAAAGTGTGCTTGTATATATGTATATGTACATGTTTATGTATATGTATATATTTATACATACATACATATATATATATATATATATATATATATATATATATATATATATATATATGTATATATATACATGTATATATATGCATATATATGTATATATATACATACATATATATATATATATATATATATATATATATATATATATATATATATATATATATACATGTATACATATATATATATATATATATATATATATATATATATATATATATATATATATATATATATATATATCATCTCCTCCTACGCCTATTGACTCAAACGGATTCAATTGTACGGTGGGTACAACTGGCCGTACTACCAGCTACAAGGGGTATACGGGTAAAATTTGTGTGAAATCGTGGGTGTGACGCAAAGGGCACGCCACAGTCTTTGACCTCGTAGGCCGCCGTATACCATCCACAGAATCTTCACTCGTTTGCACTAAAATGTTCTGCGGCAGTCAAGAAAATTTGTAGTCGCAGACAGGATGCACGTCTGACGCAAGTGAGCCGTGCGTGTGACTTACGTGCAACTTACGTGCCGTAGGATTTTCTGTGGCATGATCTCCGCACAATGGTCGTGCGTGTAACTTGCTTGTAACTTGTGTCGCAAGTATGAGTCACGCACGTTTGTCGTACGGAATTAAAAGAAGTACGTGGTCCGTGCGTGCACCGTACGATGCAATTGCGGCAAATGTAGGTGTGTAGTACAATGACCGGACGACGTTAGTACTAATGCACGATACTTACATGATTTTTCACGGTATATATTCTGCTGCAGGATATGTACTATTTGTGGACTATATCCTTATTTGTTGAATATTTGCTTATTAACAGTGCTAGTAATAAGACTGTGATTTATCATTATGACTTATTTATACATGTTGCTTGCATATATTTATCGCTTGGTCAATAAATGTTATGTTATATCAAGTTTCTTACTTTCACTTTTCACTTTTTTAATGGTAATTATATAATTATATAATCATATTGGTATAATTATATATATAATTATATTGGTATTATTATAATTATATATATAATGGTTATTTATTCATTTTCTATTAAGAAGGTAGAATGTACCAAAATAGAAGTACTTTTATTCTTTACCATATACTAAAAAACTAAAGGTTCTAAAATGAAAATAAACAAAAAGAAAAAAAAATATTTTGTGACAAAACTTCTATCCACCAAAAAAAAATATAGTCATTCATAAGTTCACAATTATTTCTTTATTGTTTGGTAAAGAATGAAAATTACTTCATTTATAATTTGGTACCCTCTTATTATTCCAGTCATTATTATTATTATTGAAATCATTCAACACAAGATTAAAAGTTATGAAAGTTGCTAGGTTTAACACTACTTACAATGTAGAAAAGAGAAAGAGTATTACTGTATGACAACTTGATGCAAGAATTAACAACGGAGAACCCAGGACTCTACAGGAATTTTACCAGGATTACAGTTCACCTTTTTGACGATTGTCGAACGAGGCATTCTGGGGGAGACCTATTTAGCCAAGCCTGCATGTTGCAGTTACCCCGCGGTACCTTGCAACAGGAGGAACCCATAAGAGCTTGTCCTTCCAATTACAGGTGGCTCCCAACACGACCAGCAGCATCGTGCACTAGAATTTTAGGCAATTCTGCAAGTCTTTGGAGATGCAGTCATGTAGGTTCCCAGCAGTTTTGAGAACGGTGGAATTTCTCACACACCCTTGGATTAATAGGTGGAAACATTCGCATAGAGAGCCCATCCTAGGGACGTACTCATTATTTCAATTATAATCAATTCTACTCTGTCATTCTCCTTGGAGTTGTAGATGCTGAATACAAATTCCAACACGTTGATGTAAATTTAAGATGATAGAATGAATTAACAATTGATGAGCCATACTGCCTAAAAGTATTTGAAGTATTTGATCTACGATTTGAAAATGCTCTTATGTTAACGCAGAGGCACACTCCACCTCAGACTTCAAACAATAGAAAAAACAACATGACAGTTGCATAATGATGAGTAAACGGATCATTTGGTAGCCAGTTTCAGAAAGATATTTCAAAAGGTAAGAAGACTTCCAGAAACTAGGTAAGCTATTAAAACAGGTACGACTGCTACACTCTCAAGCTCTGCAAAAATAGTTTTTCCATGCGCTGCCTCTCGTGAATGTCTTATGTATTATAGAACGTGTGCTCATAATGTGATAGAGGATTGTCTTTACTAGGGCTCGAGATTGCATGGTTAAATTTTGTTCCCATATTTTTACGTTAATAAAATGTTTCCCCAATTTATTTTTTCGTGGGAAAGTTTTGTCTAATAATGTAAATCTAAAATAGTTTTGTAACGTTAACATAAACGATATAGCTAATGTACCGCAAGAGATTTAGTTATAATATGATGCCCACTTAGCTACAAAAGAAAAAACGAAACATATATAGCACAGCAAATGAAAAACTGTAATCTGATATAAATATATCTTTGTAGCTGTTTATTTTACTGAAAAAACTACAGCATGACTCATCTTCAAGCTAATTATTTGCTCTCTCTCTCTCTCTCTCTCTCTCTCTCTCTCTCTCTCTCTCTCTCTCTCTCTCTCTCTCTCTCTCTCTCTCTCTCTCTCTCTTGTCGAAAATGTTTTCCAACATGACATTCAACGAGTTTCGTTTTTTTACTTAATCACGCAAAACCTAAATTCTCAGTTCAGTAGAAAGTAAATGTCAACACGTTATAATTTAAGGCCTTAATGGAACCATAAAAATACAGTCAATCGCATACACACGTGTGAGTGTGTGTGTTGGTGGGTGGGTTCATGTAATTCGAGTTAGAGAGAGAGAGAGAGAGAGAGAGAGAGAGAGAGAGAGAGAGAGAGAGAGAGAGGAAGAGGGATAAAAATAATTTTCAGATCATCCTTTGAACTACAGACAATGCAGTAAGAGCAAACAGACATCATCCGCAGCAGACGCCCATCGTTGGTATAAACACACACCGCACAATTGTATTCTGGGAGAAATATAAGCCTGTATAATGGGCCAGGCTGTAACTTATGGGAATTCCGTAGTATCTCAACGTCAGACAAAAGGGGTCTGTCTACCCAAAAGATGTTGAACTCACTCTCGCGCCTCCAGCAAATGCTCTCTCTCTCTCTCTCTCTCTCTCTCTCTCTCTCTCTCTCTCTCTCTCTCTCTCTCTCTCTCTGACGCCTTCCGCATATAATTTCATGAATGAGAAAAGAATTACGATATTCGAAATAGCTCCTTGGAGTAAAAGGAAGCAGGCAAGTTGGGTTGGCGAGAACGGGAAGTGAAATAAGAGGAAGATTTTTAATTTTCCAAGGGATATTACGGAAGAATAAGAAACTGTGCAAATAATGGAATAAGGGCTTATTTGGAAGGAAAAGTGGTTGTTTGTTTAGAAGACATGGACTAGAATGAAAAAATGAAGGTAGGAAAGAAAATAGAAAAAAATCTGGGAAAACGCAACGATTGTCTAGAGTAAAATAGGAAAAATGATTTTACCATAGTAAAGTAGGACGCTAAAATG
>NC_090726.1:92418255-92423255 GCF_036898095.1 Palaemon carinicauda
AGAGGAAAGTAGCCACAGAACAAATACAGTGCAGTAGTTAACCCCTTGAGCGAAGAAGAATTGTTTAGTAACCTCAGTGTTGTCAGGTGTGTGAGGACAGAGGAGAATCTGTTAAGAATAGGCCAGACTATTCGGCGTATGTGTAGGCAAAGAGAAAGAACCGTAACCAAAAAGAAGGATCCAACGTAGTACTGTCTGGCCAGTCAAAGGACCCCATAACTCTCTGGCGGTAGTATTTCAACGGGCGGCTGGTGCCTTGGCCAACCTACTACCTTATATATATATATATATATATATATATATATATATATATATATATATATATATATATATATATATATATATATGTATATATATGACAACACCATGAGCAGAAAATGCATTAACCGAGTGGAGAGCTGTAAATATTAGATTGTTACTTGCAAAGTTCAAATTAAAGCAGTGCAATATGAGTATTATAGTTTGTTATGTATCAACAAATGATTCCCCAAAAGAAAGGAAAGATGAATACTATGATGAACTACAGAGTGGTATAGATAAGATTCCAGAGAGAGATATGAAAATTGTGATTGGCGACTTCAATGCTAATGTTGGAAGGAATAATCAAGAGATAGAGAATGTGATGGGTGTCGAGGGTCTTGGTGAAGTTACAAATTAAAATGGAGCACATTTCAAAAGTTTCAGCTCAGCAAACAGTCTTGTCGTTGGAGGTACTCTTTTTCAGCACAAGGACATCCACAAATATGCATGGGCCTCACCATGTGGCAATTTCAAAAATCAAATAGATCACATAGCCATTAATAAAAAGAGAAGGAGGACTCTGAGAATTGTGAGAAGCTAGAGCGGTTCAGATATTGGTAGTGATCACCAGCTCCTCATTGCCACACTGAAATTAAAACTGAAAGCACCCAACAACAGAAAGGTAGATAGAATACCTAGGTTTGATACAATTAAGCTTTTAGAAGAAGAGCACAGAGAAAAATTTGCAATGAAATGTAGGAATCGATTTGCAGTCTTAGACACTTTAAGAGACAAAGAGCAGACAATTAATGAAGAATGGTGTGTTATTAAGAACCTATTAAGAACCTATATCAGTCAGTTGGTAGTAAAGTCTTGGGACACGCAGTTACAAGAAGAAAGCCATGGATATCAAATGAAACTTGGGATACTATAAAAGGGAGACAAAGACAGAAATTGATTGCTGAAAGTTTTCGAGAAAGTAATGAAAATTACAAGGTAGAGCATGCTAAGTATTCCAGTATTGATAGTGACATCAAAAGAAAAGCCAGGAATGACTGGAGAGAATATTTGGACACTTGAGCAGATGAGACTGACAAAGCTATGATTTCAGGAAGTGGCTATGGTGTAAGAATCGCTCATAGAATTATCAATGAAATCTCGACTAGGGCAAAGAAGAAGAAGCATATACCCATCAAAAAAGAGATGGATCTGTTATAACAACAGAAGATGAAGAAAGACCACGCTGGATGGAACACTTTAGTGAAGTTATGAATAGGAGATACGAAGGGAATAATTTGATTGATATACGTGAAGCTAAGGAAAACCTTGATGTGCCCATGAATGAGTTCAGTGTGTTTGAGGTCAAAGCTATCCTAAAAAATCTAAAGAGATGGAAAGCCCCTGGATACGGTAGAATAACTGCCGAGATGATACTGGCCGAAAATGAAGTGACACCCAGAATACCTACAAGACTATTTTGTAGAATCTGGCATGAAGAGGCAAAACCTTATGAATGGGTGTTAGGAGTGTTGGTGAAAATGGTAGAAAAGGAGACCTGGCTAATTGCAATACTTATAGGGGCATAGCACTTACGTCAATTGTTATGAAAATATATAGTATGCTTAGTCTAAAGAGACTGGATACAAAGATTGATGAAAAGCTGAGAGATGAACAAGCGGAATTTCAAAAAGGTAGAAGTTGCACTGACCAAATTTTTATGTTGAGACATGTTGTACAGCAATGCGGAGAATATAGAAATCCACTTTTGAGGGCATTAGCAGATTATGAAAAAAACCTTTGATAGTGTAAACTGCCAAGTTTTTTGGAGAGTCCTGCAGTTTTATGGAATTCCTCTTAAATATAAGAATTTGATTAAGTCTGTTCATGAGCATAGCAAGGCAAAGTTAATGTTAGTAGAGTCTTATTAAATGAATTTCCAGTGATCAGCAGAGTACTCTAAGGGGATGTGTTGTTACCTATGTTGTTTATCCTCCTAATGGATTTTGTAATGAGTAGAACAGTCGGGGATGGTGAAGAAGGATTGGACTGGATTGGTGATAGGAATTTGGCAGACCTAGAGTATGCTGATGATGCTGTCCTTGTTAGCAGAACACCACAGAATTTGCAATGTTTACTTATCAGTGTTTGAAATATCACAGGAGGTTGGGCTGAAGATGAATAGAAGAAAGACAGAGATGATGTGAATGGAGTATGCAAGGGAAGAAAAAATATAATTGGAATGAGAAAGGATTGATGAGGTGAATCATTTAAGTATCTATGAACTATGATCTCCAGTACAGGGTCATTAAAGTTATATTTTAGTGAAAGATTGTAAAAGCTAATCAGACAATGGCTAGGTTAATTAAAATTTGGAAATCAAATCGCCTGAAATTACATAAAAAAATCAGACTATACATCAGTTTAGTAAGATCGGTGTTACTCTATGGTCAGGGGTCATGGTATGACAATGAAACAATCTGCAATAAATTTAGTAGATTTGAGAACAAAGCCCTCAAAATGATATTGGGAGCTAAATTGCAGGACAGGATTGGGAATGAAACTATAAGAGATATTGCTCTACTGCTATATGTGGATGAGATCATAATGATGGGTAGATGGAGATGGTTTGGTCATGCTCTTCGCACTACCCAAGAGAGATTAGTTCACACAACGTTCAGCTGGGTTACACACTGTACTAGAAGAGTTGGGGGACCCAAGCCTACATGGCTGAGGACTATGAAGCAGGGAGTAGGAGATGATGAATGGAGATGCATTGAATTAAAACCTCAAGATAGAGACGTCTGGCGATATCTAACCGAGGCCCTTCGCGTCAATAGGCGTAGTAGGAGATGATGATGATGATGATGATATCGTTATGAAGAAATTCTCGAGTAAAGGCCTGATGACAAACGGTTTTTTCCTTGTGATGAAGGGGTGCGTTCTTACTTTTGCAAAGGAAAATAAAATGATCTTTCAAAGATCAAAAGATCATGCTTCCTCGTCCATGTTTTTATGGTCGACGAATCTGGTAAAGCATTCATGTGCTGTATATCCAACACTAATAGTTGGGGAGACTGTGTTCCTATCAAGATTCAAGACGATGCTCCCAGTGGTTAAGTTTTTATACGAAATACCTAAAATATAACCAATTTTCTTCCATAAATCAGTTATTTCCGTGAAAAAATTTGCTATTTAGTAGGTCTATGGTCGAATAACTAATGCTTTAAGAGAAAAAATCAAACTAAGTAAATGATTGAATTATGGAGGCACATCGTGACATCTACAACCATGAAATTATATAAGTAAAATTTTTTTGTTATTTTGTTTAATCCTGCTTTTATTGGATTTGTAGAATTTAAAAGATAACACTGCATCTTCTTAGTTTCATAAAAAAACTGCATCTTTTGTTTTTATTTTAGATAATTAAATATGTGACATTATATTACAAACGATTTTTGTTTGTTTTATTTCCCTTATTTCAAGTATCATGGCTTTTAAAACTGTAATATCATCAATTGAGTTGAAATACATTTTGAAAATCTCACGGAATAGCCTCAAAGTCTGAAACCCTATAAAAGTCAGAGTAGGTTAAAACGAGGTTGGGAGCAGCCACAAACCATCCAAATTATCCCAAGAGATAATAGTCTTCTAAAATGTCAGTCACTCTGCCATTTAACTGCATTCAAGAATAATCATCATCGACTTGGGTTTCACTCTTTTAGTATAATCAAGTGAACTATTCAAATTACGAAATGAGCTGAAATCGTTTCAACTTCAGGTATTGTGGATTTGAATTAGTATCTAGTGAATGATTTCTCAAAATTAAACTTTTCTAACGCTGTTAGTCTACTTAGTATATTATTGGTTGAAAGATGGTTCTCAGAATTAGCTGTTGTATTTTCAATAGATTTGGAAATGAAGGTAATGAGTTAAATAATTTGTATCGATGTTAGCTTTTTTATATTGGCTCCATAATAATAATAATAATAATAATAATAATAATAATAATAATAATAATAATAATAATAATAATAATAATAATAATAATAATAATAATAATAATGTTTTAAGTACCTTAATTTTCTGTTGGTCAAGATAAATGTGCAATCCACATATTCAATGAACGTGCCAACCAGTATAAGGTATGAGAGAAAGGCCAAAGATAATCACCAACAAATTGCTCTGAAGTGTAATGGTGTTCTTAGTGAAATGTCATTCAGTCTTTAACTCATCTCATTAAAGAAAATTACCCGAGTGTATTACTCTTTCTGGGCAAAAGAATTCTTCGACATTACAAAAAATCTTTTCCTTTTTAAGGGATTTACTTGGCAGCATCCAAACGTATAATATTGGATTGATATTGGTTTTGTAGAAAGAATATAAGGATTTTTATCCTTTTCTGTGTGCGTAGGACTTTTATAAATACTACAATACATAAAGATTTTACGGGATATTTGGGATGTTTCACGGAAGAAAATATTTCCTGTATTCAACAAATCCTAAACATCAGGAATTTTTCTCAGAGCATGAAGACGAACATACTGTAGATAAACAAATTAGAAGATATAGCTCTACAGCATTACATTGATTTATCGTGGTTCTCCGTAACTGTTACAGCAATGCATTGTTATTCTGTTTGTTGGGGATTCACAACTTTTGTTGTTATGAATATCAGTACTAATAAAAGAAATTTATACAATAGATATGTTTTGAAACATACCTACTCCTTATTCCTTATTCCTTTTTTCTTTTCATATCCA
>NC_090726.1:92430755-92435755 GCF_036898095.1 Palaemon carinicauda
ATAACCGTCTGTGTAACCGGAATTTAATGTAATCACTGATATGGTTAGGTTTCAACGTACTGCTTTCACCATTAACAACTGCAGTGATAAAATAGGAAAAAGTCAATTTAACGCTGCAATCATTGATGACGGCGCGCACGCGTGCAAACATACACAAACACATATTGTATATATGTATGTATGTATGTATGTATATATATATATATATATATATATATATATATATATATATATATATATATTTCCATATATATGTATATATACATACATGTATACACACACACACATAAATTTTATATATATATATATATATATATATATATATACATATATATACATATATATATATATATATATATATATATATATATATATATATAAATATATATATTATATATATATATATATATATATATATATATATATATATATATATATATATATATACAGTATATAGTAACCTTTTCATGGATCATATGCTATAGAGCCAGGTTCATCAATAAAAACTTTAATTTCTATTCCTTTCATTTGCTCCCAGTATCCAGACTGCCTATCCCATAAAACGGACTACAATATGATATTCCTTCACGCATTCTCACCAGGGATTACATAGACAATGCTTTCCAATTTCATGCATACCCTGATAACTACTTTCCTACTTCTGAGATCACTATTAGCTCATCATACCATCACCGAATAGGTCTACCATCTATTACCTAAGGACTTTATCAATTTTATTGAAACAAGAAGCAAAGCGGGTATGTTTCGAAGAATGGTTGACATGAACAATGACTGTCTGTGATCATTGGGATGTCCAAGGAGGGCAAATCTCAGGGAAATATTAAGAAACGAACCTAGGAGTTTCGTGTAAATAAAGTATATACATAAGTTAGAACGTTACACATAGATATCGTCAGGAAATGATCACTCGTAATGTAATGATGTTTATAAAGATACTAGTGAAATGAAAAGTTTAATTCTTAAAAAACACAGTAAAAGATGTCTACTCGCAGTTAAATAATTAGGTTTATAAAACTAAATGTGATATATGAAGACAATCTCTAAATAAATAATGAGCACAGATAGATGACGTCTTCAATTACTTAAAAATAAACTGTGTTTATAAGTAGGAAAACCAAAACCAACAATATAACCTATCCCCGAAAATATTAAACGTCTTAAATCTGACGACTAAAGCAACCAGCTGATTAGAAACAGTGAAACGCGACATTTTCAAATGTCATCTATAAATAAAAAAAATAGAAATCACACGTGTAATTAAAACAAAATTTTCCTGAGTTAATAGATTTGTAAACTGTAGATTTGTATATCACGCATAAGTAAGCTAAGAACAATCTAAATATATCGAGAACAGGTAATGTCTCCTAAGAAATAATAAGCTCCAAAAGATGAAGGTAAACTGCGCAGTTACAGAATATGTTTCAGTGTATTTGTAAAATCCACGATATCCTCTTAACGTCACAAATTCCTCTCACTCTTTGGAGTCGAGAAAGTATTGTGGCTACTGCAAATATGTATAGATACGGTCGAAGTGTCCAATAGATTATTCATGCATGAAATGTGTTTGTCGAGCTATAATGAGCGTAATAAAATTCCGTTTCTTATGATTAGAGTACAATTGGCTTACAATTTTGAGATATTCTTCTCCTCTTCCCTCTGGATTACACTGAAGAGAAAATTCGATATCTCAAAACTATTTGTTCATCATAATTAGTTCCTTAAAATTAAGATCTCATTATATTCAAAACAGACATTCAAACCTGGAAGTTGTTTGATAAGCCATGAATAGATCAATTTCTATCTCATAAGTTAGTCATAGAATATAATGTGAACCACATGAAAATACCAAACACTCGGTACTCCAAGAGGAATTTGTAGAAGAATCAGACTAAACGTCTTTTACGTCAGATTTTATCTGTAATTTTATCTTCTGTGAAATAAAGAAAGGAGTCTGAACTCTCGCATGCATGAAAAAAGACATGATTTTGTGAAGTCGCGTGTGGATTTGATCAGTAATACACTCAATAATGAGGCTTGAAACTGGCCATGAATCATGCAATCCAAGTGTGTAAATAACTCAATTTTCCGGCGCAAATGTACGACGTAAAAAAAAAAACCAAAAAAGGAGAGAATCTTGTATGATTTGACATAATATATCGTCAATATCAGCGCCTATATAATCATAATCCTGATCAGTTTGGATTTCATTTTTTCTATTCTCTTCTAATCTTTAGTAATCACTTTCGTCAAATTATTTTCCAAAAACATCGTGAATATCTTAATGCCTTAGACTTTAATGATGAGCCGGCTATTTTCTTGAATTTATCTTCCCCGCTCCGTTTACTATCTTCTTCCAATCCTCTCAATGGGCGTAATGCTTTTTGAACTGCAATTCATTAGTATCTGTTACTTAATTCCAATTTACATTTCGCGTACTCTGGTGAACTGAATTAATTTGTCATTGATTTCAAAGTTTCACATATATACATACCTACGCTCTTATTCGAAATGATGAACATCATGTCTAAATGTGAACAAATATCCTCTTCTAACTTTTTGTTTGCCTCAAAATTCTAATTTTACTAATATTCTTGATGACATTTCAGATTTTCACCTATCAGTATTTCCTCATATTATGTATCCAATATTATCCGATGTTTCCCATTATCTTTAATCTTTCTACATCTGTTATCATTATCCACTTCCTCTTTTGCAGTTGCCATCATATATTCTTCAAATTTCAGTGTTTTTGAAGACAGTTTGTGGCATTTCCTTTCAGTTGAACAAATCCCGAATTCTTCTCCGAATTGGAAAATTTCTCTGTAATATTCCAAGATCCCCCTCGGCATTCTTTATCACAGAAATAATATGTTACTTAGCTCAGCACAAGACTTTTACATTTTAGCACTTACTCCTTGTAGTCCCGAGCGTGTTCATTTATAAAGCCTAGTATTACAATATATACTGTATTTCCATTTAGCAGATGACAAAATTATTCCTATCGTATGACTGCCCACTTTTAAGATAAGTTTTACCTAAGATTTTTTAAGCTTTTTATATTTATGCTCTTTTACATCAGAAAACAAAAATCCTAAAAGAAGTTTTGCTAATTATCTAAATTCACGAAAACCGAATGAGAAATCTTTAAAGCTAGGAAAAAAAATACCAATCTGTTATTCATGTTAAGTGATTTAATTTAATGCTTGTACTTTGTGTAACCAGAAGTTGCTTATGGATTATAAATATAGTTTTGATCATTTAGTAGTCATAATTTGCAGCATAAATAGTAATAAAAATAAAGTTTTCATATCTAAGCAACTCTATTCTTATTAAACAAACTACATATTATGAAATAAAAAACAAGAAAAATCCCTATCGATATTATTACATTCTGATGCTTTTATGTTGTCTGAATATATTTATTTGATTGAAAATTTCTTATATATTCATTCATATATTTCTAGGTAAACATACTGGAAAATATCCGAGGAAATAATACCCTACAATGACACATTTTTGAGAAATTACATAAAAATACACGTCCTTTCATACATTCTCGCAAAGCCTTCCTAATTACCACGCTCATTTGCAAGTAAATTATCATCCAGTTACTGTAATTAAGTTTTAATTATAAATCCACGTTCATTTTTACCCATTTTTCAGTCACAGCGTTATTACAGAACCTCACATGCAATTAACACTGATCAGAGCCTCATAATTAATAGCATTTCCGATGCATCCTCTGCTTATCCCCCTGAACTTTGAGGATGGACAACTGAAAGCGGGCGCTCAAAATGACAAATTGAGAGAGAGAGAGAGAGAGAGAGAGAGAGAGAGAGAGAGAGATTTCTCCTTTTACTCAGTGCGTAATAGCATATCGATTATTTTTTTCAGTTTTTATTCACAACAATTGGTTATAGAACGGCTATTAGTTACATCACTTGTACAAGTGATTATTCGATGAAAATCTTTTACAACCAGAAGTATTTTTTTTTTCTACATGAAATAAAAGACGCTTATCATTATAAAATTATTAGACTTAATTTCAAAACTCTAAATCTAAAAATCCATTAATTCTGACGTATAGGTACAGAAATTCATAAAACACTGAGCAGACATCCCTAATGGAAACTGTAAATTTGCATAAATCAAAGGTAAACATTTCCGTTAGAAAATCATATCGTCACAAGCTACAATTTATAATTTTTATAATCATGAATTGCAGAAAAACTGTATTTTATAGTGAGAAATTTGATAATTGCATCAATACATTTAATTTGCAATAAAAAAAATTGTACACACTTAGAATAAAAAAGAATGGAATGTATCCTGCGTAAAACAACCAGTGGTAAAGGAGCTCTCGTCTCTGGCAATTTTTGGATAGCCTTTCTTTTTAGAAGTTAACCCATCTAGGTAAAAAAAATGCGTCACTAACAACTTTTAGATACATATTGATTTATGAAATTATGATAAAACAACTTTATAAGGGGCTAGTTCAAACCATAAAACACCGGGAATATTAATTATGGTATTACCACATGACCTATAATTACTGGCCAACTTCATTGCGTCCCATACTACAGTACTAGAAGCCGAAAACTCTGAATGGCCGCTTCTGGAAGTTAACATCTGTACCCTAATTTACAGTCTCGTTTTCATCCTGGCCTACGGGATTGTATACATTTCTATTAACTTCCAGTATCGTAAAATAATCCATTCCTTGGTTAGGAAATTGTGTAAACCCGTTACCTATGAGGTCCTGGTTTTCAAACTTTAAATGTTTGGGACTTTGGGCAGTTCTCATAGTGTTATTATTGATTATTCAATAACAGGCAAAATTTTGATTTTTTTTTTTTTTTTTTTTGGCGGTACAGTGAACACGGGACTGTAATTGTATGCATTTTAAAAGTAGTGTCTGTGGGCTAAGATTTGAACACGTTAAAAACTCTGCAAATGAAGATAAACTTAAGAAATTACTC
>NC_090726.1:92440755-92445755 GCF_036898095.1 Palaemon carinicauda
AAAGATGTCCGTATTCGAGATTCACAATCGGCAAAGAACACCTTAGTTGGAATCAGGACCCATACAGCATGGGTCTTGGTTGGAATTTCTCAGAGAACTCGTGTTCTCGCCTTTCATTGGCGAATGGCGAACAAAGTTTCTTTTCCATCATCTCTCTATATTGAGTTTGGCTATATCCTAATTTTGGCTACTCACTTGGAACTACCGTTTCTTCCCTTCTTAGGATGACTGTACCATGGTATATGAAGGTTTGTATAGGAAAGGTTTGATGTGTGAATTATAATGAGTATACCATGTCGTATAAAATAGTTTCTTTTTAGGAAAATGTATGAAAATATGTAGTCATTATTTTTTTCTTTATGAAATAGAATCAGAATTCGATTAATCAGACGGACGAAATAAAAAGACTTACTTGGCTTGACTAAATATTTTCATGTCGATAGTATTGATGAAAGGAATTACGTGGTAAATGTAACCATTTGACATAGCAAACCTGGTTTAGTGATGTTTGAAATATGTAAAGGAAATCCAGATAATTTTTGTGATGAGGACAAACTACCAACAAATTTCATTAAAATTACAACAATCAAAATTATTAACTTCACCAGACAATTTATAAGTAAAAAAAGAAGGAAAATAAACAGGAAATAAATTTTTACCCTTTGGGAAATAGTATTGACATAAGAAATGCGTATTTAAAAGCATACACGCATTAAACACAAATGTTTCAGTGCGTTTGATTAGTTATTTTTGAGGTAAAGATGCTCTTTAGCTCTGGGATTTTCCTCTAGGAGAAGGACACTCAAATTAAACCAATGCTCTCTAATCTTGGATAGGGCGATAGGCTCTCGACCAAGTTACAGTTACAGTTACAGTTCTCTTGCTTGACTATACACTCAAGAACAATGTTTATAGATATAAGAACAAGAACCTCTCTCTCTCTCTCTCTCTCTCTCTCTCTCTCTCTCTCTCTCTCTCTCTCTCTCTCTCTCTCTCTCCAAGCAGTAAGGTGGGAAGGCTTAATAGATGGGCCAAAACTTCTTTATCTTCATCCTTTTCAAAACCATCACTGTTGTCTATCTCTTCGTTATATTGTTAGTATTATAATTCAATGTTTTCAGTTTATTCTCCTTTTTTTTTTTTTTTTTTTTTTTGCAAATAGGGATGAAGTTTATCTTACAATAATTATGATAATAATAAGGCTATAAACTTGGTGAAGATCGTCGAATGAATATTGTTATATGAATCAATATATAAGAGAAACCTGAATAAAAGGTCAACCAAACTGAAAATTTTCTGTGAATAAAAATACGAAATATCAAACCACTAATTCTAACATATTCCCTAGTCAACTTCTGCGCACCTGACAATTTTTACGAAGATACAAAGTGTGAAATATGAAAATCTGATAACGCATGGCGTAAATTTATTATGACAAGAAAGAGACATTAGACCAATTCGAGTCCAAACTGTTTGGATGAGAGAGAGAGAGAGAGAGAGAGAGAGAGAGAGAGAGAGAGAGAGAGAGAGAGAGAGAGAGAGAGATGGGGGGGGGGGTGATTTAGGAACGGAGGAGGAAGTCGGTTGAAGAGTGGAAAAATTGCCTTTGATGTAGAGAGAATAGAGAATTCCTTCTCTCTTCCTACCTGAATATACATGGCTTCAAGGAAGGTAGGAAGGCAAAGAAGACTTTTGGCCGAGTGAAACTGAATTTGGGTGACTGGGTAGATTATGACTTTATGGAAAGCCTTGCGCGGTGATGGCGAGAGGAAATTGGTTCCATCCTGGAGGTGAGATTGCTTGCGCAAGCAATCCTGTTTTAGCTTGGTGAAAGGGAATCACTATTTAGGACGAAATTGCCTCTGCCGATTGAAATGTTGCTTTGGCATGGCGAGTGAGGGGTGCCAATGGGCGTGGAGTAGCACAGGATATCGTCCTGTCCTGGTCCAATGCAATGGGGGCACAATCAGAATAAAATAGGGAATCTTACTCGGCTGTGTAAAAATGGATGAGTTGAAATTGACCTTACGAGAAATTATTTAAAATTCCCGAAAATGGGTATTGATGAGGTAATTTATTATTATTATTATTATTATTATTATTATTATTATTATTATTATTATTATTATTATTACTATTATTATTATTATTATTATTATTATTATTATTATTTTAGTAATATTGTGTAGATATGATTAGAAAACCGTTTCTTAGGAAGGATTGTCTGTATGGGATCTCTTTCTGGACCTTTGATAGAAAGAAGTATTGATGAAATGGCTATGAGATGCACATAGGAATATGATCATAAGTATGAACTTTATTGTGGGGATAACGTTTGTTCTCCTTGGACAATATTTTTTGTTTTGAAAGAAATAAGTGCGACAAACATTAAATAATTGTGTTTGTTCAGTGATAATTCAATGCTATTACATTAAGGCTTTTACTATTTTACCTTGAATATTTCAAAATAGTTCTAAATGATATATTATTTGTATTGAATTGAATCCTTTTTGCGAGCTTCATGGAATGTTAACTTGGGAAGAGAGGGGAAACGTTAAGGAACTAAAATGGGGATATGTTATTTCTTTTCTTTACTGAAATCAATTCGCCAGTCATGTCAAAGTAGTCACAAGAGTATAAAATCTTTTCAAATAACATCATCAATTTGAATTGTCATTGATATGGTTCTATATGCGTGCGTGTGTGTTAATGGAATACTACCGTAATAAATATGATGTAATTGGTGAAGTATCCAGTTTTAATTCAGTTCAATGGGTTATACAGAGAGAGAGAGAGAGAGAGAGAGAGAGAGAGAGAGAGAGAGAGAGAGAGAGAGAGAGAGAGAGAGAGAGAGAGAGAGGGAGAGAGAGAGCTCTTGTATGTCTGTCACATAAAACTGCGCTGATGCTGACGTATTCACTGAGAAGTTTAGATTGGTGACATAGATAGTTGCAGACTGTACTTGTCCATCATATAGATTATTTTTTACCTAATATAGCTTAGTGTTTGCTTTGAAGAATGAACCGCTATGTCAGAATCCGTATTTCCTGTTTATATATATATATATATATATATATATATATATATATATATATATATATATATATATATATATATATATACACACATATATATATACATATATATACATACATATTTATATATACGTATATATATATATACATATATATATATACATACATACATATATATATATATATATACATATATATATATATATATATATATATATATATATATATATTTATATATATATATATATATATATATATATGTATATATATATATATATATATATATATATATATATATATATATATATATATATATATATATATATATATATATATATATATATATATATATATATATATATGTCATGCTTGTATACGTATGCGTATGAATAGATTCTTTATGCATATAATGCACTAATGTGTGTCTAATTAAAGACAAAAGACAATTGTGTAGCTCGGCTTTTATCCCCAGAATCTTGTGGTGGCAGGAGCAATGGTCGAGTATGTTCACCGTAGAGAAAACTACTACCGAGGGAAATCAAGTGGGCGAACAAACAATTTACAGCCACCAAGACGCATCCATACTCTATAATGTTGCCCCAGGTACCTTTCTCTCTTTATTTCTCCTTCTTCTTCTTCTCGTAGGCCATGATTTTCAAGGCAGGTAGCCTGTAACTTTTCTCACACTCAGTCCTCCTCTAAAACTTTCAAAGCGCTTCGTCTTATTTCTCTCCGTCCTCCCATTTCGAGATTTCGAGGGGAAATTGGCGTGGAGGTCGTAAGATGGAGGAGATGAAGAATGTTGGTGCTGGTTGGCTTGGCTTGATGGGTAGGTTGTAGGCTAATTGACTGTGAATACTGAGTAAACGTGGCAATTGCAAAGGTTTGCAAGTTTTAGGTTCAGGTATAATCGGTCTTTTTTATGACCAATAACGCATTAACCTTTTAAGTAACTTGTTTCTTATTCTAGTAAGGAAATTAAGGTCTAAATTGGCTGTCAGCAGAAGGAGATTCGATTGTATACAAATACGAAAATGAGATTTGGTGTATTGTTCACAAGATGTTGAAATATACCTGAAAACATGCTCGGGTTAAAAACCCAGAAAAAAAAGTTAATTGAAGCAACTACTGCCTCATTCGTAAAACAGATGATGAAATCAGGAATAGAAACAGTGTTGATTAGAATAGTTTGTTTTATTTCTTATCAATAATAAAAAAAATATTGCCAGAGTAAGAAAATATTCAATTTATATTCAGTATATGTCAGATGTTTTTTTTTTTTTTTGTGAACGATTTCTTAAAGGAAAAATATCTAAATTTAGAATTTTACATTAGAATCAAATAAAACTTTTGTTTGTCAAAGAAATAAGTAAATAAATGAATAAACAAAAGTTTGAACTTTGCTCATTCTATAAAAACAATAAGGTTTTCTACACGAAATAAAAGTCGAAGGGGAAAAAAATGTAGTTTGCTTTTTATTAGTAAAACTAGGCATTTGAAACATTAGTAAACATTATACTGAAAAACGCGTTGAACAAATCAATCGAATGATCCCTGGATATCCAAAAAGCACTGACATTATTAATTTTCATCGACAAAAATCATGAAGTAACAAAAATGTAATTCTGTTTCTATTTTCGCAGACTGAAATTTGATTTAATACAAATTTCTGTCTACGAAAATAGAAACAGAACTATATTTTTGTTACTTCGTGATTTTTGTAAAACAAAATGCGTGAGGAATTCACAAAGCAGAGTTTAAGTAGAGAGTTTGTGAGTAAACACGGTTTTAATAGGTTTTTTAGTAAAAAGAATAATGGTATTTACGAATATTCATAATTGCCAATGTTGATGAAGCACGTCTACTTGAAAAATCACCCGTGAAATAAAGGGCGCATTACATTTGTGCTAATTAGGGAATTAAAACTGGGAACGTTTGAGCGCCGATATTTCTTACGATTGCACG
>NC_090726.1:92450755-92453255 GCF_036898095.1 Palaemon carinicauda
TACATATATATATATATATATATATATATATATATATATATATATATATATACATACATATATATACATATATACAGTGTATATATATATATATATATATATATATATATATATATATATATATATATATATATATATATATATATATATACACACACATACATATATATATATATATATATATATATATATATATAAGTCCTAATTCATGTATATATGTGTGTGTTTTATGTCAAGGTAAATGAACTCAATATTCATGAATATTCCACAAAAACCTATGTGTCAGCATGTTTTGAAATAGTTGCATTTTGGGAACGAAGGCAGTAGTTAGTTGCCGGTGAGCACTCGACTTGACAGGTCCCTCACCTGAGAGGGCAGTTTTGTAATAAATAAAGAAAACCCATATGCTAACGTCTCATTATCCGTCTGCACGGGTCATATATATATATATATATATATATATATATATATATATATACATATATATGTAAATATATGTATACAGTATATATATACATAAATATATATATATATATATATATATATATATATATACAGATATATAAGAATATATATGCATATATATATATATATATATATATATATATATATATATATATATATATATATATATTCTTATATAAGTATATATATATATATATATATATATATATATATATATATATATATATATATATATATATACATATATATAAGAATATATATGCATATATATATAGTCATATATATAAGTATATATATATATATATATATATATATATATATATAGGTAATTTATATATGTATATATATACATATATATATATATATATATATATATATATATATATATATATATATATATATATATATGTGTATGTATATATATGAATATGTATACACAAACATATATATATATATATATATATATATATATACACACACACACGGACATGTGATGTTAGGAGTGCAGAAACCTTAATGTTTTATACAAGTATTTTTCTATATATTTAGCAACAGCTCAATTGCGTACCTACCCAGTCAGGGTTTGCAAAATATTTATATAAAATGGCAATCTACAGTGCACTACTGTATTCTTAATTACTTTTGTAAATAATCTGGAATCCCGTATTTGAAACCGCAGTTTGAACGTTTTATTAAAGTAAGCGAGACAACGAGGTTAAAGGTTACGAACTTGGCCTCGTAACCCTTAACCTCGTTGTCTTACTTATACTTAAATTTATCCCTCTCTTTCCATCAATTGTACCACACTTCTAACAGAGTGGGATTCAGTAATATGAACATCAGGGTAGATTCATGAAAATGTTTCAAAAGTTCAAACTTGCACCAAATATTTTCATGGTGAACAGACTGACATCTCTTTTTTTTATAGTTTATTTATGAAAATTCTCTTTTAATGTCGTAACTGTTCTTGGAATACCTTACTTTAATTTTTCATTACTTCTCTTATACTTTATTTTATTTCCTTTTTTCCTCTCTTCACTGAACTATATTTCCCCTTTGGACACCCTTTGGCTTGTAGCATCCTGCTTTTCCAGTTACGGCTGTAGCTTAACTAATAATAATAATAATAATAATAATAATAATAATAATAATAATAATAATAATAATAATAATAATAATAGTAATAATAATAATAATAATAATAATAATAATAATAACAAGTAATAATAATAATGATGATAAATACCTTATTTATTTGTTTTCACATATATATATATATATATATATATATATATATATATGTATATATATATATATATATATATATATATATATATATATATATATATATACATATATGTATATATATATATATATATATATATATATATATATATATATATATATATATATATATATATATATATATATATATATCACTCATCATCATCATCAACTGTAACAAGTCCAGGGCAGGACGAATGTTTGATATATGTCCTTCCAATCGCAACTGTATGGTCTTTATTCCAGTCTATACCCGGAAATTTTCTTCGCTCGTCAGTCCAAACCCTTCTATTTCTTCCTCTGCTTTTTTTGCAATCTCTAGAGACCCATTCTGTTATTCTTAATGTCCATCTATCATCTGTCATTCTTATCACATATCCTGCCTAAGTCCCTCTCTTTTTATCACATGTTAGAATTTCCTCTCTCATATTCAAGTTGCTCTTTTGTGTGTCTCTTAATGTTATTCTAATCATTGATTTTTCCATAGCTCTTTGAGTTGTAGCTACCTTATGTTCTAAAGCTTTAGTAAGGCTCCAAGTTTCTAACGCATAAGTTAATACTGGTAGAACTATATGATTAATTAATTTTATATTTAGAAACAGAGGAATTTTACTTTTCATAATCTCATTTTCTAAACCAAAAGCTTTTCATCCTATGCTTATCCTTCTTTTAATTTCAGTCTCATGCCCTGGGGAAACACTTATTGTCTGTCCTAGGTCCGAATATGCATCAACATTCTCTAAAGGTTCGT
>NC_090726.1:92458255-92463255 GCF_036898095.1 Palaemon carinicauda
TATTATTTGCCATTCTCATTTTGTGTCCTCCCCATTGCCATTTCTTTTTCTTAGATGTTGTTACAATACCCTGTACTTTAGTGTGCTCTCGTATCCATATTGCTCTTTTTCTGTCTCTTAGTGTTATCCCCATCTTTTCACAGTTCTTTGAGTTGTAATTGTGTTCTAAGACTTTAGTAAGGTTCTAAGTTTCTAATGCATGAGCTAATACTGGTAGTACCATGCGATTAAATACTATTCTTTTTAGAGAAAGTAGCATTTTACATTTTATAATCTCATTTTGTTTAAAAAAAAAGCTTTCCATCCCATGTGTTATTATTATTATTATTATTATTATTATTATTATTATTATTACTAGATAAGCTACAACCCTAGTTGGAAAAGCAAGATACTATAATCCCAAGGGCACCAACAGGGAAAAATAGCCCAGTGAAGAAAGGAAATAAGGAAATGAATAACCGGTTTAAGAAGTAATGAAAAATTAAAATAAGATATTTTAAAAACATTAATAACATTAAAACAGATATTTGATAGATAAATTATAAAAGGACTTATATAAGCCTGTTCAACATAAAAGCATTTGGTATGAGTTTGAACTTTTGAAGTTCTGCTGATTCAACTACCCGATTAGGAAGATCATTCCACAAATTTGTTACAGCCGGAATAAAACTTCTGGAATACTGTGCAGTATTGAGCTTTGGGAATTTTGGTACTCATCACTAAAAGGTAAATGATACCTGTTTGTGAAAAAAAAATATGTATATACAATTTATCAAATACCATAATTTCAAGTAAAATGATTCTCTCTGCATGGTGCATTCAACGGTGAAATGCAAAACCCTTATAGTAAAATATTTGGTATTAAAAACGTCCTTCTTATAGCTGCATTATGTAGTACCAAAATTCATGCAGCACTCTGTATATTGTCAAAAATAGGCTTAGGAAATTACGTTTTTTTTTTTTTTTTTTTTTTTTTTTTTTTTTTTTTTCCTGTTTTCAGGCAATGATCGATCTTTGGGTGATTGACAATTACATTTTTTCAGATTTTTCTTCCAAAAACAAATGATGCTGTATAACATGAAATAGCCTTTGATTGGATAGTAGATATACTTAACATTTAGACTCGACAATTACGACTTTTGCAAAAAAAAAAAAAAAAAAAAAAAAAAAAAAAAAAAAAAAAAAAAAAAAAAAAATCAGGTTATCAAATTTCATATCTTAATTTTCAGTGAAACTTACAGTTCGGTTTGTGATCCCTTTCTTGGTTTCAGTGTGCACACATTTGGCAAGAAACCGTTCATTCATTCCGCGTATGTATAAGTGGGAGAGGCACACACTCATGTTTATATTATTAAATAATTGCAAATAGCATACAAAGCAAATCAGGATTTGGCAATTTTCTCCTGTTTAAGACGAGTTAACAATATCAGCAACTAATCTTTAAATTTTCCAAAGGTTCTACTCAGTGTTACTGGGCCTAGGGCGATTTGTGGGAAAATTAATACTGACAAAGACGATCGAAATATCTTTTTTTATCCATTTTCCTTTTCTTTATCGTGCTTTTCTGCGAAACATTCTTATGAAATTGATTCTGGTTATTTATTAATATGTAGAATAAAGGAAATGCATGTGCAGACGCACGCACATTATACATATACATACATACATACATATATATATATATATATATATATATATATATATATATATATATATATATATATATATATATATATATATATATATATATATATATATATATAGTATATATGTACATATATATATATATATATATATACATATATATATATATATAAATATATATATATATGTGTGTGTGTGTGTGTGTGTGTGACATATTCATATATGATGCATTTTCCCTATTGGAACCCCTGGGCTTAAATCATCCTGCTTTTACAACTACGGTTGTAGCTTGGCAAACAATAATAATAATAATAATAATAATAATAATAATAATAATAATAATAATAATAATAATAATAATAATTATAATACATGGATATATATGTATACATTATATATAAAAAATTCACACACTAGTATTAGAATATATATGAATACAGATAATAATATATATATATATATACATATGTATATATATATATATATATATATATATATATATATATATATATATACTTACGTATATACACATACATACAGTATATATATATATATATATATATATATATATATATATATATATATATTCATATATACATATATATATATACTTATAAACACACGTATTTGTACATATATATTTATATGTATATATGTTTAAATAGATACGAATACTTTCATTAGATATATATGAACATTTGTAAATACCTATCCATGTGAAGGCTAGTATTGTAATAAAACGATACTAAGAAGAATCACGCTATATGTGTATAAATATATATATATATATATATATATATATATATATATATATATATATATATATATATATATATATATATATATATATATATATACATTCATAATGATGAAATATTTTCTGAGTATGTGATTGTCTTGTAAATCTGTTGTAGGATTTGCCAAAGTAGATATGTGATGATATTCTACATAACCTGCGGTCTGTGGCATTTGATATTTGTAAGGTATCAAGAGCAGCTTCTCTGATAGTGTTGAAATAACTAAAACTAAAACGATTAACATGTCCCAGCATGTGGTCAAATTTTTCTGCTCATCGGTTCATTCTATGGGTAACTTTGATCTGGCTGAATTTCGCTTTGTAATTGATTTTGTGTGTATATATATATATATATATATATATATATATATATATATATATATATATATATATATATATATATATATATATATATATATGTATATATATATATATATATATATATATATATATATATATATATATATATATATATATATACATATATATATGTATATATGTGTGTGTGTGTGTGTGTGTATACATTGGTATTCTCAATCATACTGCTATGTTTGTTTGTTTATTGGGGCTTCACTTGATGCTTTAAATTCAATTATGCACTCAGATACTCACGCAATAATGCATGCATAGGCTCATAATTGACTAAGGGAAGTAAATTTGTTTACGTGTAACTAATTGCGTTCCAGGATGTTCCAATCCGCTCAGCTAAACGTAATGAATTGGAGAGTAAGTGATCAGAAGAAAGGTAATTCAAGTTTTTTAACAAGAGTAGATTCCATTGTTCATGGATTTAATTTTTCGTATTTACAATTTGAAATGTGATATTTTTTTTTAGTATTTTCCGCTTGCCTTAAAAATTATCAGATTAGATTGCTTATAAAAGCTCCATGATAGAAGTAACTAATTTCAAATAGCTGTTTTATCAACTTGCTTTGAAAGGAATATGGAAATTTTTGGCCATGGTGGATGTATGTTTAACTTATACCTAACTAGCCTTATCATAGATTTTATTGCTTTAGATTCTTTATTACTGATAAATTACCATCTTCGTTTGGATTTAATCATAATGTCTCGTTAACTCATTTTACTTCAGCTGGAATTGAAAGAACGTCCTCCTTCACACACCAAGATAGAAAAAGGAACAAAACAGGAAGGTAGCTCACCACTTTAACGGATAAATAACCATTATAAGATAAAGTGGGAACTTTGAGATTATTTAAGATGAAAAATCCTCCCATGATTTGAGCGGGTAATCCTAATATCTTGATATCCGAAGTGGGGAAAATGTTACCTGACAGTGTTGGCGATTAAAAATTACATAACAGAAATCATAACAAATGGCAAGTGTTGCATTCTTGAGATGCTGGATCTAAGTGCAGCATTTGATACTGTAGAACATACATATCTGATGGAAGACCTTAAAGCTGTGAGCATTGTAGAACGAGCATATGACTGGTTTGTGAGTTATCTTGAAAACCGCAAAGTTAAAGTAGTAATATCAAATGTTGAATCTGAGACAAGAAAACTAACCAAAGGAGTGCCTCAAGGCAGTGTACTAGGTCCTCTCCTGTTTGAAATTTACACGATTGAACTGGCAAATATACTTGAAACTCACAGTGTTAAGTTTAAAATATACGCTGATGATACACAATTCTATTTCCCAATAGCATCAGTTGATGAAGCTAAAAGAAAGATACATGAAATAATGAATGACATTAAGGCTTGGATGTTAACAAAAAAGCTCAAGCTCAATGAAGATAAAAGTGAATGTATTATTTTTGGAAATTAAAAAGATATAAAAAGAATCGAATGCTTCTAAAGAATTGAAATAGGTCAATCGATCATTAACCTAAAGAAATCCGTCAGAAATCTTGGAGTAATTATGGATGATAGACTGACAATGAATGAACATATAAATAATATAGTAAGAAATTGTAACTATCACATTGAAAACATAGCATTTATTAGTAAATACTTAAATGAAAAATCTATGGCCATACACATTAACCACCACATATTTTCAAGAATTGATTACTGCAACTCACTGTTCTATGGCTTACCAAATTATCAGCTGAAGAAAATTTAGAGAGTACAAAAGAGAGCCGCTAGATTAATAAAAGGACTACACAATAGGGATAGAATTACCCCTGCACTAATTAGATTGCGCTGGCTGCCGGTAAAGGCGAGAATTGAATACAAGCTACTCTTACTAACGTTTAATATACTGAACCAAAATATCTAAAAAAATGCCTGAACAAACTAGAACTAGAAAAAAATTTTACCATAAGACACATGAGTGACAAACATATACTATCTGAACCAAGAACAAATAGTAAATTTGGTGAGAGGGCTTTTAGCTACTGTGCGCCTAGACATTATAATAAACTGCCATCTGAAATGAAGGTCCTAAAGGGAGCAATTGAATTTAAGAAGAAACTAAAGACATTACTTTTCACATGATCATATGATTTGGAAGATGCTACAATCAAGGAATTGTATAAGTTACAATGAAAATGTTTCGTTAGATGATTGATATGGACCCGTCCGAGAAGTAGTTCAC
>NC_090726.1:92480755-92500755 GCF_036898095.1 Palaemon carinicauda
TGCTCTTGTTGCTTAGAACGGGTTGTATATAAACTCATGCTCCGTCGAGATAAATTTAGTTGCAATCACCTCGCTTCTCAGTTATTACCTAACTGGCACTCGTACATTTAGATGGTCACTCCAGGGTCACCAAATATGACACTCAAGTAATCTCTTATAGTTTGATTTCTAATCCTGACTTGTCATTTAACTCCCAATACTCTTCTGAGGGGTTTGTTGTCAAATCTATTAAATCTGTTGGAGTTTTTTATAATCATACCATGGCTCACGTCCATACTGTAACACAGATCTCACCAAACTGATATATAGTCTGATTTTTATATGTAATTCCAGGCAATTTGATTTCCAAATCTTACTTAACCTAGCCATTGTCGGATTTGCCCTTTTTTAATCTTTCATTAAACTCCATTTCTAAGGATCCTATATTAGATATCATAATTCCTAAATACTTAAATTATTCTACCTCATAAATCCTTTCTCCTTCCAATGATATTTCATCTTCCATTGCATACTCCGTTCTCATCACCCCTCTCTTTCTTCTATATATCTTGAGCCCAATCGCCTGTGATGTTTCATGCATTCTGGTAAGCAAACTTTGCAAATCATGTGGTGTTCTACTAATAAGGACAACGTCATCAGCATACTCTAGGTTATCTAATTTACAATTACCCATCCAGTCCAATCCTTCTCCACCCTCCCCAACAGTTTTACGAATTACAAAATCCATGGGGAGAATAAACAACTTAGGTGACAACACATTCCCTTGGAGGACTCTACTGTTCACTGTAAATTCATATGATAAGACTCCACAAACATTGACTATGAACTTTCTACACTCTTGGACAGACTTTATCAACTTTACATATTTAAGAGGAATTCCATAATAACACAGGGTCTCCACAAAATTGGCCAGTGAACACTATCAAAGGTTTTTTCATAGTATACAACTCCCATCAAAGTGGAGCTCTATATTCTACTCATTGTTGTACAAAAAGTCTCAATATGAGAATTTGGTCAGTACAGCTTCCACCTTTTCCAAATCCTCCTTGTTCATCTTTCAACTTTTCATAAATCTTTCTCTCTAGTCTCTTTAGAATAAGCATACATTTTATGTTTTCCTGACAACTGGCGTAAGAGTGATGCCTCTGTGATTATTGCAATCAGTAAGATCTCCTTTTTTTCCCAATTTCACCAACACTCCCAACTCCCATTCATCGGGTTTTTCCTCTACACGCTACATTCTTGTAAGTATTCTGGGGTTCACTTAATTTTCGGCCAATATCATCTCAGCAGTTAGCCTATTCCATCGTATTCAGTGGCTTTCCATATCCTGAGTCTTTATTGATAGCTTCGACTTCAAAATCACTGAATTTATTCATGGGCACATCAAGGTCTTCGTCATCTTCAGGTATATATATCAATCAAATTATTCCCCTCATATCTCCTATTCATAACCTCACTAAAGTGTTCCATCCAACGTGGCCTTTCTTCATCTTCTGTCGTTAAAACAGATTCATATTGCTTTATGATTGTATATATATATATATATATATATATATATATATATATATATATATATATATATATATTTATATATATATATACATATATATATAAATATATTCATATGTATATATATACATATACACACACACACACACACACATATATATATATATATATATATATATATATATATATATAATACATATATATATATATATTTATATACATATATATATATATATATATATATATATATATATATTATATATACTATATATGTGTATATATATATATATATATATATATATGTGTGTGTGTATATATATATATATATATATATATATATATGTGTGTGTGTATATATATATATATATTCAAATAAGCCATATATATTTTTGATATATTAATGTCTGGATTCTCTTAACAACCTCGGGATCACAGACCCAGGCGAAATCTCACAAAGACAAGAGCTTGGCTCCGGCCGGGAATCGAACCCTGGTCGGCAAGCTTATATAGACAGTGACTAACCCACTTGGCCAAGTCACTGTCTATATAAGCTTGCCGACCAGGGTTCGATTCCCGGCCGGAGCCAAGCTCTTGTCTTTGTGAGATTTCGCCTGGGTCTGTGATCCCGAGGTTGTTAAGAGAATCCAGACATTAATATATCAAAAATATATATGGCTTATTTGAATATGAAAAACACGTAAAAATGTGCAAAATTTATCATATATATATATATATACATATATATATATATATATATATATATATATATATATATATATATATATATATATATATAACGTGTGTTTAGATTAAAAGAGACGGACGGTTTATTGGATGAATATAACCAACAACTTCAGTCCAAATTATTATTTGCTTGCCATTCGTGGAGAGCAATATCATGCATTCATGTAAAAGAAGATTCACTGGTTATGAAAACACACAAAGAGCCTGCGAATGGAATGCATTCTGCAGCGATGACCGAGTGTGCAAAATTGTCCCAAGTAATTTCATAACGTCCAGAATGGGGTGCTCAAGTGTATACCAGCAGTTTAGGGGAGGATCGACGGAAAAATTCCATGTATCGCATATGCATGAACATTGCGTTCCTGTGCATGCTTACGCACGTGTGTGTGTATGTGTGAGTGCATGTTTGCGTTTGTTTTAGCTTCTGTTAGTGATGAACTCCATCTATTGTTCTCCTTGATGGCGTTAGGATAAAAGCTTTTTGTTATGCTTGCAGCCTAAAACTAATACAACTCTCTCTCTCTCTCTCTCTCTCTCTCTCTCTCTCTCTCTCTCTCTCTCTCTCTCTCTCTCTCTCTCTCTCTCTGTGTTGGTTTTCATATGTCACTTTGTACCCAAGGTTCCATTATAATACGTCGATATTATCATGAAACTTTTCCCTAATTATGTATGTATATACATTTATGTATATATATATATATATATATATATATATATATATGTGTGTGTGTGTGTGTGTGTGTGTGAGTGTGTGTGTATGTGTGTACAGTAATCCCTCACCTTATCACGGCTCACTTATCGCTCCCTTGGTACATCCCGGATTTATAAATATATAATTTTCAAATCTATATCTCGGACTTGTCAATATCATGGGTTTCTGAGGGCAGATAATTTTCAAATTTGTCATGTTTTGATTATTCTTTGCTATGAAAGGACTCTTTTGGCTTAAAAATGATAAAGTAAGTTACAGTAATACTGAATTTACTTGTGAAACACATGTGATCTTGCATATTGTGTAAAGCACCAAAATCTCACCCATAAATATGATTTTATCACGTATCTCAGATGTCATGTGAGTCCCTTTTTTGAAACCAAATTATAATAAACTTTTTTTCCAACATCTAGTTCATTAAGGTAAAAAAGCAAAAGATAATGAGAGATGAGAGTATTTTTAGCAATGATAAACAGCCCTTCTGTTAGGAACAATCAATTCGGTAGCAACACCTGCTTTGTTTCCATTCAACTTTTGTAAGATATGAAATAAGTACCGTAGCTGTTACAAATATCAATAAGTAATATATGACTGATATGTCATTACATTATACCTTTTTCCTAAGCTTTGTAATAAAGCATCATGAAGGTAGATACTATAAAATTGTTGTGTAGCGGCAAAGAAGGTAATTCACCTCCAAATTCCAATATGCCATTATAATTGACAAGAACTATAATAAAGTATTTTTTCTACAAATTGCATACTGCTATTATGCTATAATAAGAATGATGTCTCAAACAGTGATTTCCTATTTTAGAAAGACAAAAAAACAGGAGTTCAGGAGTTTGCCTTAATCACCCGATTTAAAAAGCTTAGACAGTGATGTGGAAGATCTTATAAACGTTAACAAAGGAAAAGACGTTTATTTGCAGTGTTTTTATTTCATAATATGATACGAATATGTGAATACTATAATCATTATTATTAGTTACAGTTAAGTGAAACATCAGTGTTATTTAAATACTGTTTATATTTAATACAGCTGCACTTTTTGCCCATGGTATATATTTTGGTCAACGGTGTAACCTGGCTAAGCAGTACATATGTTAATGAGTGTTCAGATTTAAAGATTTTTCCCTTACGTATATGTAAGGATGAGTCCACAGTAAAAGTAAGTTTTGTCTCAAAAAAGAGTTTTTAAAGCGTATTTAACGGGTTATAAGAGTTAGGAGCTTTTATAAAGGCTTAAATTGTTGAAGGGAATAAAGAATAGCAAAATTTACAAAGCTTTATGAACAAATTAACCATAGATTTCACTACAGTATGTAGTTTGCAGTTTCTCAGCTATGGAGGAGGTTGATTGATAGTAAAACGAAACACCTGCAATAGCCGAGGATTACTGTTTGCGTGTGTGTGTTAAAGAAGGTGATGAATGCAAGAGTTGATGGGAGAAGTACAAAAGGAAGGCCAAGGTTTGGGTGGATGGATGGAGTGAAGAAAGCTCTGGGTGATAGGAAGATAGATGTGAGAGAGGCAAGAGAGCGTGCGAGAAATAGGAATGAATGGCGAGCGATTGTGACGCAGTTCCGGTAGGCCCTGTTGCTGCCTCCGATGCCTTAGATGACCTCGGAGGTAGCAGCAGTAGGGGATTCAGCATTATGAAGCTTCATCTGTGGTGGATAATGTAGGAGGGTGGGCTGTGGCACCCTAGTAGTACCAGCTGAACTCGGTTGAGTCCCTGGTTAGGCTGGAGGAACGTAGAGAGTAGAGGTCCCCTTTTTGTTTTGTTTCATTTGTTGATGTCGGCTACCCCCCAAAATTGGGGGAAGTGCCTTGGTATATATATATATATATATATATATATATATATATATATATATATATATATATATATATATATATATATATATATATATATGTTTAAGTTGTCTTCAGATACTTTAAACCTATTTGAATTTAGGGGTAATTTTAATAGTAGGGTCCACTCATGGGCAATAGGCCTTTAGTGGTTCATGGACCAGCTGTATAGGAACTAAGTACTAAACCACTCAGCAAGTACATACTTTAGGTGATTGCAAATAAAAAGGGGGTGATCATCTTTAAATAACTATGCCATTTACTGTCAGTTGCAATTATATTCTAAAAAATCCCAAGTATTCTATATATCTATTTATCTGCCTTTCAATATATTATCTACTGAACATATAAAATGCATGTGTGTTTGGGAATAGTTGCTCAGTTTTAGTAAATTGCTTGTTGTGGAAAGACCCGCAGGCCGATCTAGATCATTGGTCCTTAAAGTTTCTAGCCCGATACACTAAAGTTCAAATCAAAGACAATCTGATATCCCCTCCCTAATATCAGCGTGCTATTTGCTCATTTTGTACTCAAAATTAGAAAAATAAAAATCTTAAAATTTTCAGTACAAAAGAACCAAATACGACGGCTATAAATAAACAGCTGAATTATAAGGACTGTTTTTATTTAATTTTGAGTAAATAAATTAAAGAAGTATAATTCTTCATACCAAAAAAATTCAATATCAGATTGTTTTTCAGAATTACAGTGCACATCACTATTTGCGCTCATTCAGCACGTTTCTTTCGACTGCCTGGGTCTTGTAACCTACTTCACTTTTTCGGAGCAACCAAGCTTCCCGCAGGCACGCCAACCTGAAGATCCTGACCCACACAAAATATCTTGCTACACTATGTAATAAACAATAGACCAATAGCCTAAGTAGAAAACTTTAAATATATGACTACTCATATGCCAACACTACGGACTCGGCTACTTTGGTGGGGAGGTACAGTGCTGAAAAACAGGGAAACCTAAATATTATAAATTTCGAGTCCACATCACGAGTTGAATCGAAGAAACCCCATCAATTAAATATTTTTCATGATGCATTATTCGATACCCCCAAAGAAACGGTTTTGATAGCGCCTAAGAACATTGGATCACCTGATCTCGATGTTCCACCCCCCACTCCCCCCAAGTGACACCCCTATTAATGGTTACCTTAATGATCCTGTGTTAAAAGGGCATGAGGATAGCAACCTGATTCATAAGGACCGGGGAGTCAAAACCATTCTAGAACCACCCCCCTCATTAAAGCAGAAACAGCATAGACAGAAAGAAAAATTATTATAAACTGAAAAGTATGTACAGTATGTATGTAATGTTAATGTATCACCTGATTAGGCTATGTTCTCTCATCCGAACAGAAAGACGCTACCAAAAAAATTTCCCAACTAGGCTCGACCGCTACTCGAATATTTTCGGCATGCTAATAACATTTGGGCTACTTTGCAGAAGCCCCACGAGCTAGTCAGATTGAACAAGATCATCCAGATCTATGATCCAGATCGAAGCAGATTATTCACCGAGTACTAGATCGGGCCTGATCAGGGTAGTCTGCTCAGATATGTGAACAGGACATAATAAATCAGTGTTACGAATTATTTGAATCTTATGCTGCAATGTCAATGCAAATCAGTTATCTAACAATAGTCTTTGTATATTTGTCTTTTCTAAAAGGTTCAAGAGCTATTTTTACATGATTTTCCTTTGGTTCTCGTGATCAGTGCACAAATCTCTCTCTGGAGACGGAAACTCAACGAGTAGCCTGGAGTATGTAGGGGTAGGTTTAAAACAAACGCCAATTTGGGCATTACTTTTGTGGCTTTGGAAGTTAAATGATTCAGTGTCCTGAAAGACTTTAGAAAACATTACAGCACTGCATGACTCCCAAGCATTAAGTGTAATTGCTGTAAAAATATTCCTTGTTGGGTGTATACTAGATTATGCTATCAAAAACTACATATTACCTTATCTGCTTATACTTTGTGCGATCAAGATTGACGCTTTAATTAATGTTAATCACTGGAATGAATTGCATCTCTCTTTCGATCAACAGTAGATTCTTTGGCGACCATAAATAACGCAGCCCGTTAAGCTCCATAAACGTCCAATCCCGATGAAATATGCGGTTGAAAGTGAAACTAACCCCCCCAAAAATGTCCTTAACAAACCGTATCGTTTCCAACAAATTGCGCTGTGTTGATTTATCATTACGATTAATTCTGTAAAGGAAACAGGAGCCAAGTCTTTTGGCCCCTCTTCCCTTCTTTCATTTCCTCCTCCCTCGTTTGCTATCATCGACTTCTCAGAAACTTACATTAATCATGATGCCGTTGCTTCCCTTTGTTCTTCCGTCTTATTTTTCTTGTTCTTCTACCCTTTCATTTATCTATCTACTGTACTTTGTCTCTTCATGAATTTTCTACGAACTTTCATGTAGCCCTATTTATTTGACTGGTTCTATATACTTTCCTGATTTTTTAACACACACACACACTCTCTCTCTCTCTCTCTCTCTCTCTCTCTCTCTCTCTCTCTCTCTCTCTCTCTCTCTCTCGCTACCATTTTCCTTTCATGTTCCTCGACGCTTCCTTTTCAGGGAAGGTGCGTATATCATGAACTTTTTGGTGAAGTATACCGAGATGTTATAAAACCGGTTACTAGGATTACGAGGAAATAGATGCCACTCTTTATTTCCATCACGTCTTCAGAACAAATGTTTCTGAAAACGTTAGTTTTATATGCTGTCCATTTAATTGCGTGAATACTCTTGTATAAGGCATATCTTCAGGACTGACATAAATTGTAGGTCAATTTTGTTAAACTGTTCATCTTTGCATTTGTATTCTTTAAAAATAGTAAGAATTCTATTTATTCAATGTTACTGGCCTGGCAATTATAATGCCCAGGGAAAAGTCGTGGACATTTAAGATCTGATCTGTGGAAGCAAAATACTGACTGATGCTAATAGATGAGCAATTGTGAATCCACACAACTTCGATACGATTTTCACGATTAGGTGAAAGCTAGATTTTGCGCCCAAGGAGGTTAGCCTTGCAAATAGGTTGCCCATTTACACGTGACGTGCTTACATGAAATAAAAGTATAATGTAAAAGGCGACGTTGATTAATGTTTATCGAGCCCTTCACTGAAATATTAAGCGTAAAGCTTAGGTAATAATAATAATAATAATAATAATAATAATAATAATAATAATAATAATAATAAAAATAATAGTAATAATAATAATAATAATAACGTGCACGCAGAAGAAATTTAGCCCTATAAGTATATATATATATATATATATATATATATATATATATATATATATACTGTATATATATATACATATATGTATATATACACATATGTATATGTGTGTTTGTATATATATATATATATATATATATATATATATATATATATACTGTATATATATATACATATATGTATATATACACATATGTATATGTGTGTTTGTATATATATATATATATATATATATATATATATATATATATATATTTATATATATATATATATATATATATATATATAAATATATATATATATATATATATATATATATATATATATATATATATAAATATATATATATATATATATATATATATATATATATATATATATATATATATATAGTATGAAATGATAATTTTGTGACAGTTCTCGTTTGATTTCTTTTCAAGTTGCACAAAAACAAAATTATTGGAGTAATATGGAAAGTAAGTAGGCATTGCATACTTTTGGGGATTTCAATTGGTTATAATTGCATGATTAATGCTATTATTTCCCAGTACAGTTTAATAGAGAATATATAAAGAAATGTAAATAGAATTGTCAAGGGTTAGTTGCGGGAAAAAATAGCCCATAATGAAACTGTTGATATGGATAAGTAAGAAAGTGCTTTCCCTGGACAACATTTGCACTTCGTCGAAAAACTAAAAAAATTCTCTCTCTCTCTCTCTCTCTCTCTCTCTCTCTCTCTCTCTCGAGAGAGAGAGAGAGAGAGAGAGAGAGAGAGAGAGAGAGAGAGAGAGAGAGAGAGAGATAACTAATGATTTCTTTTTTTCGAATTCGATATCTTTTAATACAAACAAATAAACATGACATATACACAGGATATATATATATATATATATATATATATATATATATATATATATATATATATATATATTTAGATATATGTATATATATATATATATATATATATATATATATATATATATATACATATATCTATATATATATATATATATATATATATATAGATAGATAGATAGATAGATAGATAAATATATACATATATATTATTTGTGTATGCATACGTATACATACACACACATACATATATATATATATATATATATATATATATATATATACATACATATATATATATATATATATATATATATATATATATGTATGTATATATATACATATATATATATATATATATATATATATATGTATGTATATATATATATGTATATATATATATATATATATATATCTAAATATATATATATATATATATATATATATATATATATATGTATATATATATATATATATATATATATATATATATATATATATATATATAAGCTGAGAGTTAGCATTAACACGCTCCATCAAGATCAAACTCTGTAGATAGAATAAAATGTGTGTAAAACCAGCAAAAACAGATTGAACCTGACAGAGAACAATTAGGACAGAGACAGTAAAAAGATTACTTCCGTTTTTGGCGATTTACTGTTTTATGTTCCCTATGGCTGTGAATGTCGTTTTCATTGAGGTCCTGAAACGCCATTTAATGTAGTAAGACTCCGAATTTTAGAAACTGCTGTACTTGAAATGAGCGGTTTACTTTTAATTTTGCGTTGTCTGTATTTCATAAGATCATTATTTTTCACTTCTTTCAGTAAAAAGTTAGTTTTTTGAGATATTTTATATATTTTCTGTGCATTAAATTATCCCAAAATACTCTTAGATTTTTATCAGTTTGTTACCTCGTTGTTATACTAGTAGGTGTGTAACGTTATTCACTTTTCTTTCATCGCTAAATAAACATTAAAATCTTGATATGATTTATTTTATTTTATTTATTTTTTTTTTTTTTTTGCATTCAATAATTTTTGATGAAGAAAATAAAGGGTAGGATATGATATCTCAGGAATTGATAGTCAACCTTCAGAAAATAAAGAATCTATGGAAGTCATTGAACTTAGGGTAAAAGAGTAAATACAATACAAGATGAGGATTGCCTAGCATATATTCCTTTCTTCTAAGGCATGTTAGTTGATAGTAATGCTATTAATAAACCTCTGCTGATATTTTCAGTTTCGATTTTGAGTGTGTGTGTGTGTGTGTGTGTGTGTAGTACTGCTGTATTATTACCTTGTGTCATTTTCTTATGTTATAAACTTTGCTCAAGTTTTTGCCTTCGTTTCAATTCTCTTTGCTCTCTACATTAGTTTTGGTTTTCTTATCATTCATGTTATGTCAATAGTTATCATGTTGTACCATTTCGGTTTCTTTTATTATTAAATGGACCGAATTACCAAGTTATATATATATTCTTAGATTGCTATGCCTAAAAATACATTTTCCTGAATGGAACTGCAATAATTTGTATACTTAGTAGCCTCATTAGCTCTAAAACCTTCATGCATTCCGAAATTTATGAAACAACCCTCTTTGTGTATAATTTTAAATCGTGAGTAATCTCATTTCCGCTTTGCATTCCCTTGCTTGTAATCCAGCATCAAAAGCGTCTCACGTTATTTCACTGTATTTGAACTAGGTCGGCGCCTACTTCGGGTCAGTGATGTTCAAGCAGTGGTACATGTCCCAAACTATTCATAACCTTTATGCGCTTGCATCAAACATGTTATAAAGTCCTTGATTGAACAAGGAAGTAATATTTTTAAGTCAGAACTTCTACTCGTTGCCGTATTATTGTTCAAAATTTAAACAAAATTACTAGCGGAGAATATTTTCTTTTGTAAAAATAGCTTTATTTTTGCGCTCTTAATTAACGCTTTTTAAAACAAAGGTCACTTTTCTGTTTGATGAAAACGGTCGAACAAAAGGCAAGGGAAGAACAATGAAGCGTAATTTTGAGCTAATATGAAATAAAGAAGAATAGGAGATGCGAGGGAAAGATGTTCGTACACTCAACTTCTCTAGCTTAATTAAACCATCTCTTTGATTGACAGCTTTTGAACGGAAGGAGGGGAGGAAGTAGGGAGTACTCAGTAGTTGGAGGAAGAGGAGGAGGTGGAGGGGTACCAAGAAAACTTTGGAAAGGGTTTGTTATGAGATTGCTATATCCCAGTTTTTAATTAGCTTTCTTTTAGAAAATCATAATTAGATAAAGTGTTTCCTGGTGTTTCTGGTTACTACTCATAGTCATTAAATGTCTTTTAAATGTTAAGCTCAATCCCATGCGTATTTTTGACGAGATTGAGTCCTGTTATATTTTGCCCTAAATGTATAGCATTTTGCATTCTGATATTTCATTTCCTTGCAAACTTTTGGCATAATTAAGTTCCTGTATTGTGCCAAGTTGATCTAATTCGAAATTGCTGTAGCTAATTATTTCTAGCAATATTTGTGTTGCATAATCTTATTTGTATGATCTCTTGTACCACACAAGCACACACACATACACACACACAAATATGTATGTATATATATATATATATATATATATATATATATATATATATATGTATATATATACATACATATATATATATATATATATATATATATACATATATATATATATATATATATATATATATATATGTTTGTGTGTGTGCCTGTGTGTATGAGAGAGAGAGAGAGAGAGAGAGAGAGAGAGAGAGAGAGAGAGAGAGAGAGAGAGAGAGAGAGAGAGTAAAATGACTACCAGAAGTAAAAGTATGGATTATAGAATTTTGATACGACTTGGCCGCCATATGCAAAGACTGGATGACAATAAGGTAATGAAAATGGCATAAACTCTCAAGGAAAAAATAGCATTGAAAGAGTTGGAGTGTTGTGACTTTTTGGAAAACAAGGGAATGCAAAAGTGGTGGGCGTCTGACTTTCTGTTATTGCTGTGGAAGTCTGTTTGTTTTATCATTTTGATTATAGAACTACAGTACTTGATCTGGTATCCCATTTGGTTCTCACTGTCTGGAAGTCCCCATCTCGAAGTTGAAAGTCAGCTTGATTGATTTGTCTTTCATACCATTAATTTTTAGATACCTTAGGTTTCTACCTTCTTTTTTTTTATTCATGAATTATTTTATCTGCCGATTTTCAAGATGCTTGTTTGTTCCCGCTTTTTAAGCTATGTATTTTGCTCGACAATCGTTTTAGCATTCACACCTGACTTTGCCACCACACAAGCACTGTTATAAGATATGTTAATTCAAGTCTCGTTCTCAGGTTGAAATGAATTATTGTGGTATGATGTAGAATAACGTCATAACATGTATGTTACAAATTACCACTGATTAGCATCGTAGAATTTCCGAACAATAGTTTGCTTATGGAAAGAACCTCGTAAGAAAATACCGGGCGCAAGATGCACCTGCGTCTCTTCAAAATAAATACTAACATATACAATTCCCTTGACTCGCAGGAATTGTTTTATCTTAGAATTACCGAGACTATATGCGAGAGGAGTTGAGGCTATTCGCAGTATCCAATGCAAAGAAAGACAAATGTGATTTCAGTATTGGCTGTTTAATTTCTTCAAAAGACCGATTAAATTTTTCTGGAAAGCCAAGGCAGAGTTTTATAGATCTATCTTTATGGAAAGAAGAATGATAAAGCAATGACAACCAAGGACCCTGGAAGCATGGAAATTAATTTTAATTAAATTTAGCAGTCCAATAACTCATATCAAACCTGCTCTTCTAAGTCTTGATACTTAAGTAAATGCAGAAAAAAATATTAATTAAATAATATGAATCCTAGAATGAAATACTCTTTCGAAGCAATACTTCTGATTTATGCGAACGCATAAAATACATTCCTAATAGTATAGAGAAATGAGATAACGAAGTAAAATATAAACTTAACCATGGTAGTGGGAAATTATCACGTATTAATTCAATAAATTTTATGTATTTGTTGTTCATTCGTACGAAAATTTCACGTTCAAAGGAGGTATTTTGGCTTAAGGAAATTATTATTTGCATTCATATAAGTTAGCTTTTCTTTGCTCATATCTAGTACGGGTTGTATAAGGAAGAAATGCCCATCCAAGCAGAGGCCCGCAAGCTTAATCTAACACCGACAACAATACGATCAGTTTAAGGTAAGAAGAATATCTGTTTAGTTAGTTGGTTGGTCTATCAGATGTTACAGTAGACTCCTTAAACTATTCTGGTCTCTGGAATTTCGCAAGAAAAAAGCTATAGCCTTCGTTATGTTATAACTGAATCTGATTCTATGGATAAAGTAGTTTATATTTTCTTTCTCCATAGGATTCAGATGTGATTTTAACACCGATGTTAATAAACACCACGTTGTATTATATAATTCACAAATTGTTTGTACTTTTGATGTTTGGGGATTATAATGATATGATGTAAAGAAGCTGTAAAAGCTGAACATATGAGAATCATGTAACTAATAGATTTTTATACATCTCTACGTTGGTTTTTATTTCAATTGCTCAGTCAGATATTGTTCATGGACACGTTATGCTATTTCTCGTGCTCAAATACTCACCTGGAACATTTGCTTTTACGTTTAAGATAGCATGGTGTAATAAATAAAATTGATATCTTGTTATTGGAAATATTTGCTCTAAACTCCAGCAGTAGATGAGAGAGAGAGAGAGAGAGAAGAGAGAGAGAGAGAGAGAGAGAGAGAGAGAGAGAGAGAGAGAGAGAGAGAGAGAGAGAGGGCGGGGAAGTTTATTAGGGTAGGGAAAAACGAATAGGACATACCAGATTGCTCCATTGTGTGCCAATTAAGGTTTGTTGGTTGCTTGTTAACAAAGAATTTTCGAATACTAAACATTGAAGAGTAATTCTGTTTGTTTATAATATTTCCTTGTCCTTTGTGAAAGGTTCCTGTTTGGTCATATGCTTCCCTTTTAATTATTTTTTTCCGTGTCTTTCAATGTAAATCTTTCTGGCACCTTTTTCACCCATTTGTCTTTTGCATACGTTACATAGAGAATCTCGATTTTGTTTTTTAATCCTTAACAATTTAAATTGATTATCAAGAACTCTGCGCGAGCAGACAGTAACATTTGTAAAAACTAAGCCTTCTCCCACAAAAGAAAAAAGAAAGAGAAAACACAAAGGAAAATAATCGTAAAAGACAACAAATATTTTTTTTTACCAGATAGCATCAGTTAAACGCATGCATATTTCAACTATTGGACATTGATGTACATAGTAAATGAATAACAGCCACGCACAAATATTTGCCTTTCAAAACGTTAACCTCATAGGGATGTGACGAGTATGGTCCTTGACACACTGTTGGTGTGCAAACTGAATTTTCTAAACTCTGGTGATTTTCCGTATGAATTTATCACAATCTTTTCAATAAGAGAAGTTTGGTATTGTTTCATGGATTTAGAGGGAAATTAATGATAACTGGCATTACCAAGCTACTACTACTACCACCACCACCATGACATTATGTAGTATCTACTTTAACTGAGTTATAGATACAACCGAAACAGCATGAAGAGTAGTAATAGTAAAAAGCACCTATTGTTCGGACTATTTATGAGAATAACTAAATTCTAAACATAATAAAAGAAAATTAAAAGAATCAGGTCGTTCTCAAAATAATGACCTAGAAATAAGGTTTTTATACCTTAACATAAAAGTTCTGATCATATTCCCAAGAAGTTTTTACTTTAAAAATGACCCGGGTGTGCCGCCCGTGAAATGATTTACTAATACATTCAGAAATATGTTGTTTCAAGTGCATTGACTCACTACTAGGCTCTTGGTGTGATTCGTTTCTGAATTGAGATTTACGAAGTCTTTCTCAAAGACATAGCTATGGACGTTTGGTAAACTTTTACTATTGTTGCAGTGACATAAATGAATATTCAGGAAGGAGATCTAACTATTTAAAACTAGACCTGACTCTCACCTCATTGTCAAATATGGTTGGAAAATGAGTGTCCTCTGTCTGAAAGGATCATTTTGGTTGAAGACTGTGATTTGCATCAAAGTGATGGGAGTTTTGTTCTTCATCTTGAGTGCTAGTAAATTAGGAACAAGAAGGTCATTTCAGTGGAAAAATCTTTTGAATGCTAGTAGCTCTTGTTATTGGCCTGCCAGTTCTGTGGCGGGAATGAAGGAGTCATAGGGAGAAGATGAGCTCACGAACAACAATATCTAGCGACAGCACATGTATTTATAGGTCCCCAAAAGGCCACATAAGGATGACAGTTGCATGTTGTACATTCAACAGATTTTGTCAGTAGGACTGACACTGGCATAAAAAATGACATTATAACGGTAACGGTAATTAAAATAAAGTTGAAATTAGCATGTTAATTTCAACGGCTTTGTCTTTTCCTTTGGTAGGAGGGTTATCATTATTATTACTACATGCTAAGCTATAACCCTAGTTGGAAAAGCATGATACTATAAGCCCTAGGATCCAACAGGAAAAAATAGCCCAGAGAGGAAAGGTAACAATGAAATAAACAAATTACAAGAAAAGTGAAAAAATAAAAATACAAAATTTTAAGAACAGTAACAACATTTAATTAGATCTTATATATATATATATATATATATATATATATATATATATATATATATATATGTGTGTGTATATATATATATATATATATATATATATATATATAAACTATAACAAATTTTAAAATAACAAGAAGAGACATAAGATGGTACAGCGTGGCCGAGTGTACTTTCAAGAAAGAGAACTCTAATCTAAGATAATGGAAGGCTATGGTACAGAGGCTATGGCACTATCCAAGACTAGAGAAAAATTGTTTGGTTTTGGAGTGTTCTTCCCCTAGAAGAACTGCTTACCATAGCTAAACAATCTCTTCTATCTTTATCAAAAGGAAAGTAACCAATGAACAATTACAGTGCAGTAGTTAACCCCTTGAGCGAAAAATTGTTTGGTCATCTCGATGTATGTGTAGGCAAACAGGAAATGAGCCGTAACCAGAGAGAGGGTTCCAATGTAGTACTGTCTGGCCTGTCAAAGGACCCAAGAACTATCTAATAGTAGTATCTTAATGGGTGGCTGTGTTTGTTTTGTAGAAGAAAACATAGGGGATTCTTTTTTATTGGTATGTCTGTTGCTTGCATGGAGTGGCCTACCAGTATGGACGTCAAAGAAGAGGTGGCGTTGGAGTAATTGAGGGCGACGTCTTCACAACGAAGAGAAGTGTAGGATGTCCTGCAGGTCTGATTCTCCACAAACACCAATTAACTGATTTTTCAATGGTTGAAAAAAATACTTTGCAAAGTTTTCTTAATGAGGAATCTCGATGAAACAAGCAACATTGTGTCTAAAATTCTAAGTAAGTCTTGATTCACGAAAAATCATGGTGGCTGGTCCCCATAAAGATTAATATATGTTTAGATTAAAAGTTCATCCTCAGAACAAAACGTCCTTAGGATTTGCTCTCAATTCTCAACTAGAGTTATAAATTCAAATGCAAGGCCTATCCTAGATCATCCTTAGTACACGCAATGTCCATGTCCTACATCAACATAGATAAATGTTGAAAACAGATTGTTTCTCTGTATTACCTTAAAAGCTGACATATCTGGGAAAGTAACGAATACCTATCAGTGCAGGCTTCAAAATGATGATATGATACATATAGTAGATATTTCCCTATAATTTTCTGCATGATAACTAAAGGCCCAGTGTCGACCAGAAGTTAAAAGATTATGTTTAAAATTAACACCCATCAGAGAAGGTAGTAATTCAACTTTTAACATAGTAATGCCTCTTCAGTGTTTCCAGAAAATCAAGGTCTGTGTTCTGGTATGTTGATGCTGTCTATGTACATGAATATTCCAAGTTTGGAAATTCGTGCAACTAGATTCAAAAGTTGTATCGCTATCACAGAAGTGGAAGAAAATTTATATATTTTTCTTCATCTCTTTTAAGTAAAGAAACTCTTTATTTAGGAAACCGCCCATTTTCGTTCGTATATTATTCTCATCCGTTAGTCCGTAGTTGGTTCAGAAACGCCAAGGTTCGTAAACAGGGCGACTTTTTCGAGTCTATCAAATACTCATACGCCTTTGCCCTTAAGATGAAGTCTGTTCGACATTTTTGGTATCTTTTTATTTCAAAGAAGTTACTAAAAATTTAGTTTTATTTAATCTAATTTTATTATATATATACAAAAATATTTTGGTTGTGTTATGCTTCGACAGTGAACAACCAAATTTCACCCAAACGGCTCCTGTAACTTCTTCCCCCGTCTGCCTACCCACACCCCCTTCAAAAGAAAAAAAAAAATGCAAAAAGGGGAAAAGTCCATTCCAGGTAAGAGTGGAAGAAAATTTCAAATTCAATTAAAGTTTGCTGGGACTCTAATAGTGAAGTTGAATCGGCAAGAAGTTGCCGCTGCTACAATAGAACAAAATTGTCCCTAGATGGACGGGGGTAGGGACGTGGGACTAGGTCGCTGTTGTTGTATAAGGAGGTTCCTATTTCTCTATGAATTAATCTTCCAGGTTAACTTGGAACACGCATATCAAATGCTCAGATATTGACGTGGGAAATGTAGAGAGAATCGAGTCTTGATAATGTTTCGCCTTTACATTCTGATGCGTTTTGTTTGGAGTTTCATTATTTCTTTGTTTTCTAAATCAAAATCTTTCTGTTCTTATAATATTGAACCCAATTTTTGGGTAAATAGCTGAGTAAGTCTTATGAAACTGGTACTCTTTCAAATACTCCTATTGGAAAGATTTACTTTCAAGTGGCTTTTATTTTGCTTCTTCCTACTTTTTGTGAAAATACCTGTACTCATAGTTAATATCGTTTTTATCTCCAAAGTTCAGTAAAGTTGTCGCGACTGTTACATATTACAAAATATACATTAATGGTTATGTTTATATGAGTAGTATTTTGGAATGCTTTCTGGGTAAAATTGTCCAGGGTTTTGGATATATACAGTATATATATATATATATATATATATATATATATATATATATATATATATATATGTATATGTATATGTATATATATATATATATATATATATATATATACATATGCATTCATATATTTAAGAAAATTGCCTTTTAACAAGGATAAAGCAATAAATCTTAAAAAACGAAACACTGGATTAATCGTATTTGCTTATTAAAATATATGGGTGAAGATTTTAAAACTTATAGGGAAATTAACTGTTTTCAGAACGTTGATATTTGCGATAAAGATTATGGTCTGTGATTTATGAATACAACAAATCATTGGTCTAGGGTTTTGGTAATTAGTAAACTAAATTTTTTCGACAGCAGAAAACAACCACTTGACAACATTGTAAAAGGTACTGGATGTGGATTCGACACCTTTACATTGCTCTTCAGGTGCTGTATTTCTTTGAAGAAAATTATTCAACGTATACCTCGTCTTACAATTGCATTTCATTTATTGTCTCTGAAGTATTCGCTTTGAAAATATATAATCAGTTTCTTAGATTACTTATCAAATATATATATATATATATATATATATATATATATATATATATATATATAAATATACATATATATATATATATATATATATATATATATATATATAATATACATACATATTTATATATATATATATATATATATATATATATATATATATATATATATACATATATATAGAGGCCAACATATATATATTATATATATATATATATATATATATGTAGGCCTACATATATATATAAATTATATATATATATAGGCCTATATATGTATATATATATATATATATATATATAATATATATATATATATATATATATATATATATGTACATATATATATATATATATATATATATATATATAGGCCTACATATATATATATATATATATATATATATATATATATATATATATATATATAGGCCTACATATATATATATATATATATATATATATAGGCCTACATATATATATATATATATATATATTATATATATATATATATATATATGAAAGTCTTTGTATCTTTTGAGTTTTATCACGATGACTCCTTGAATTTTACTTTTTGTTAATTAGCATTAACACTTTCTCAATGAATTATTCAACTTTTTTTTCTCCCTACTCGTTTGTAGAGGTTTAGTTACTCATAAATACTGCATGTTATTATTATTATTATTATTATTATTATTATTATTATTATTATTATTTTATGAATATCTAGAAAGTTTAAATATTTATTCTATCATGAAATTTTTAAAGCACTTTACCAGAAAGTAGTAGTTTAGTTAATCCATAACATATCTTAGATTGGTTACTATGTAGTTTTGTTCCAATTGCTGCGGTACCAAAAATTTAAAATTCTCCCTAAAACTAATTCCAATTTTAGTCATATTTTTCTAGGCTGTATTTTAAGTCACTCTGACAAAAGGGTCTATTAATCATGTAAGAAACTACGACCAAATTGACCAAATGGTTCTTTTATACTGTATTTACCATTATGTTTTCTCATAATATCTTGATTTGATATATGTGTTAGTTCTCTCTCTCTCTCTCTCTCTCTCTCTCTCTCTCTCTCTCTCTCTCTCTCTCTCTGGTCAATTCTTGTTAATTTTTAAAAAATTATTTTAGCGATGTTTGTCAGGGTCCCTGGGAATGTTGATCATGAAAATTTTTCAGAGGCAAATTAGACTATTCTAGATAAATAGCCAAAAAGGAATGACTAAGATTTATTATGTGTTTTATATGTGTTATTTATTCAGAAAGCTTATCCTTTTTATAAAAAAAGTTATTTAAAAAGTAATGAGCTAGTAAATACTATATATTGAAGAGAAAAATGCCTTAAGATATTTTTCTAAGGTTTTTCTTTTTTTTAGAAAGTATTTTTGCATTTTTCATTTTAGAAAATAGGGCTTTGGGCCCCTACACACCGTATCACAAGTCGA
>NC_090726.1:92510755-92513255 GCF_036898095.1 Palaemon carinicauda
AAAATTGTTACAAGATTAAAACAAGCATTGTAGAATTATTTGTAAGAAAATTTACTAAAACCCAGATCTATAAGCTCTCCTTAGGTTGTCCCTAAGAAAAGGCTAGAGAGGATTATTCACAAGGCCAACATCACCAGTTGTCTAGGGAGTACCTTTTAATTTTAATAAATGTAATGTATATCCCGTATCTAGCAATAATAGGGGTAGTTTTTCAGCACCAACAAAAACCAAACTTGGGCAGACCACCATAAAATTTGTCTTGTATATAATTTAAAGTCTTGAATATTTTCTATAGATAAAATATTTAGGAAATATTTGTATAATAAATTTTTTGAGTTGTCACTTCATTTATGAAATTCTAGAATATTGTGTTTAAAACATTTGTAAAATGAAGATATATCCTCAAGTTGAATGATATATGTCTTTGTTTTAATCTCTAATTTGTTTTTTAATTTGTCACCAATTTTGTAGAAGAACATTTTATTGAAGAAAGATGGTAAACTAAGAAGGTATTAGCAGATAAATGGTATTACATTCTGAGTAAGTTTCATGCGTTTAATCGTCAACACCCCCTCAAAAAAAAAAAAAAAAAAAAAAAAACAATTTTCTCTGAATCTTAACCCTTATACTGAAGCAAAACATTGTTAAGAAGTTATTAGTTTTAATATAAATTTAGTATTGAGATTAGAAATAATTTATGACGAAACTTTGTCGCAATTTCCACTGTCAGTATATAACGTTGTTAACAAGGAAGTTATCTAATCTTATATTCTGGCCACAGAGCATGTTCAACCTTTGAGTACTTCGCAGTATTCAATCTTTCAATAAACTACCCATGAATATTGTTTTGAGTAATGACATGTAATCAATTTATGAAATTCATGAGCAACATGACTTTATACGGCTGTATGAATGAATGCCGCTGAGATAATACCGCTATTATTATTATCATTATTAGCTACAACCTAGTTGAAAAAACAAGATGCTATAAGCCCAAGGGCTCCGATAGGGAAACAGCCCGGCGAGGAAAGGAAATAAGGAGATAAACAAATGATGAGAACAAATTATATAGAGAGTTATGGGGTCCCTTGACTGGCGCTAGACAGTACTACGTCGGATCCTTCTCTCGGGTTACGGTTTATTCTCCCTTTGCCTACAAATACACACACACTTACCGAATAGTCTGGCCTATTCTTTACATATTCCCCTCTGTACTCATGCACCTGACTACACTGAAATTACCAAACAATTCTTCTTCACTGTAATTGTTCAGTGGCCACTTGCCTCTTGGCATGGGTAGAAGAGACTCTTTAGCTGTGGTAAGCAGCTCTTCTAGGGGAAGGAAACTCCAAAATCAAACAATTGTTCTCTAGTCTTGGGTAGTGCCATAGCCTCTGTACCATGGTTTTTCACTGTCTTGGGTTAGAGCTCTCTTGCTTGAGGGTACACTCGGACACGCTTTTCTATCTTATTCCTCTTCTTCTTGTTTTGTGAAAGTTTTTATATTTTATATAGGAGATATTTACTTTAATGTTGTTACTGTTCTTAAAATATTTTATTTTTCCATTTTTCCTTCCTTCACTGATGGTGTCCCTGGGCTTTTAGCATCCCGCTTTTCCAACTAGGGTTGTAGCTTAGCATGCAGTAATAATAATAATAATAATAATAATAAGAAGAAGAAGAAGAAGAAGAAGAAGAAGAAGAAGAAGAAAAATGATAATAATAATAATAATAATAATAATAATAATAATAATAATAATAATAATAATTATAAGTTAATGGGGGTAAAGGTTACTCGCAACTGTAAGGCATTTCCGATATTAAGTCGTATGGCTTCACTCTTGACTTTTTAATCTGGAATCATCCTGTGATATGGCAGTAATTACATTATAACACACACACACACACACTCTCTCTCTCTCTCTCTCTCTCTCTCTCTCTCTCACTCTCTCTCTCTCTCTCTCTCTCTCTCTCTCTCTCATAGTGAATTTTACTGGAGAATTATGTTACATTAGCTTTCTTTAGAAAAGATCATAAAAACTCTCTGGAGGTTCAAACTAAATCCCTCTACCCAAGAGCAAATGGAGTCTCCCTGGATGGTCTAAAATGTGTTTGAGAATTTAAAATTCTTGTAACTCCTTGTAATTCCTTGCAACCTTGAGTTGGTTGTACACCATTTTCATCTCATGCTTGTAAATTTCAAAGTAATCTCTCTCGATTTTGGAGCAAAGGAAAATACAATGTGAGCAACTATGGCGTAAATCAAGGTAAAAGTTATGCAGGTAAGAAACCATTGCTAGAAGCTAATTATGACTGATGACTTAACGGTTTGCATCTCAAAGAATACAACATTTCCTTGGTGGATATTGTGATATGAATAATATTGAGGACATGTCGAGTAGCGATGTAACAATAGCATGAGTGATTAATGTTTACCGACTTGTGCATCATTACGAGGTAAATATTATAGTGGTTTTAAGAGGAATTGAAATTGTTCATT
>NC_090726.1:92525755-92528255 GCF_036898095.1 Palaemon carinicauda
GGCAAGGGTGACTTATGTCTCTATGGCTGTTCAACATGGATGAAGAGATTCGAGAGCTTAGAGAAAAGACAATTAATATTGGTTCAATAAATGTAGGGTAAGAAAATAAGTTGTGAATTTGAAGTAAAATACATGGTTTGCTGAGCATGGACAGTGAACAAAAATTCCAGAACAAGGTAAACAGATTTTAGTTTTTGCAAAACGATAAAGTTGTGAATAAATATGAGCAAGGTAATAACAGTACAGGGAAGTCAGGAAGATTTATATCTATTTGTTAGTTTTATGTTAAAAAAAATGGACGTGCTTGATTCATATATCTGTTTAGGTGTAAATATAATGAATGAAGGCAAGAAGGGAGAAGACAGTCACAAGAAAGGTAGCGTATGTGTGTAAATGATTCATAAGAGAATTGCATTGTCTGAAATTCAAGGTGTGAATTCGAGAAAGGAAGGTTGGATTAACTATTCTATGGATGAGAAACATAGATTTTGAATATATTAGATAAAAAGGTTAGAGCTTTAGAGATGTACTGTTTGCTTAGTATTCTAAACAAACGTAGCCTATATAGCCTAATCAGTATGGATGGGGTGAAGTATGTGGAGATGCGTACAAAAAGTGGTAAATCCGTTAGCATACGTGAAATAACGAATCACAGTATTTTGAAGTGGTTTGTTCATATGCAAATATATCAACAACAATAGACTAGTGAAAAGTTTGTAGTTTATAAGTGCCAGACTTTTAATACGTTGGATAGATTTTGTGACATATGAATTGGAAATGAACTGACTTCATATCTAGGAAGTGCAAGAGACCATTTAAGAATCGGGTGAATGTCGCACTGTTTCGGGAGTAAAGCGTTTGTAAAGTGGTTAATTTTGTGGATTTTTTACTACATCGGGAATTTATCCATGATTCAGCATTAAGAAGATAAACGTTACAGGAAGTAGTTTGTTGTGTTCCCGTGGAGTCAGCCTATTTTAGAATTATTGAGCCTTACGAAATTTTATTCGTAATTTAAATAAATCGTAAGACCCACTTTATATCTGTAGCCTATATTAAAGATATTTACTTTTGGTTACGACTAAAAGATTTAGTTTTGAAGTGCTTAAAATTCTTATAAAAATAATTATTTTTATAATTTGTTTGATTATCATAACATTGTTGAAATAGCCATGATATTTTAGGGTAGTAATCTTATGATTTGGTATGTTAGCAGCTTCACTTGTTAATTCCGTTTGCTTTCGAGATTGAAATGACACATCTAAGAAAAAATAATTGGAAAGATTAACATAGTTATACGTATGATATATATATATATATCTATATATATATATATATATATATATATATATATATATATATATATATATATATATATATATATATATATATATATATATATATATATATATATATATATATCCACATATTTATATATCAATTATGTACATATTTATAGACTAGGGCTCGAACCCAGTACGAATGAGAAATTTATTTCTATTTAAGCACAATATTGTGTTGATTTTCATCCCTATATATACATACACACACACACACACACACACATATATATATATATATATATATATATATATATATATATGTGTGTGTGTGTGTGTGTGTGTGTACATATACATATATGAAAAAATTAGTGGTATAGTTTTTGTTAATGTATCATTGCCTGTTTCCTTAACATCTGTTTGAATACATTATTTCCATTTGCGTTCCATTTGGTTATGCCAATTCCGCTGGCGACACTCCTAAAGTATACTGTTGTGTCAAAGGATGAGCTCTGTAAAACGAAAAAAAAAAGAAATACTTCATAAGAATGTTATCAAAACACGTATATATATATATATATATATATATATATATATATATATATATATATATATAAACAAATGCAGCCGTATCTAGTCCACTGTAGGACAAAGGCCTCAGACATGACAATTCACGTATTTGGCTTGACCAGTTATGATCACCAAGCTAGCCAACTACGGATCATGGCTACACAAACCCTATCACTACGTTGAACGTTCAGAATATTCCCAACATATCCTCTAAATGATTTGAAGTACTTTCATAAACTATCGAGAATAAGAAATTAAATACCCTTATAAATATTTTTTGAAAATAATTCCCTGATGCTTCCCTATACCTAGAAATTGAAAACCGGCAAAAATGATTATATGTCCATACGGAATGGCATCATTTTGTACGACAATTGTGTCTACCATCTCCCCATCTGCATAATTATGTAAACTTCCGTGTTTGTCTAAGCATGTTTGAAGGTTTATTAAAAAATCAAATTACATTTTGTAAGTATTGTGACCAATTCAGTTGTGCATATATGTCTTCTGACTCTACTCTTATTTTACAGTAGTTAACAGTTAATGAGGAACTAAATTACCAGTAATTGAAAAATTCACTTTAAAATTTGTTTTATGAGTAGGATAATACATCAATCACTCTATGTATTTATTATTGTAAGGAAAAATAC
>NC_090726.1:92540755-92545755 GCF_036898095.1 Palaemon carinicauda
TATATGTGTATGTGTGTATATATATATATATATATATATATATATATATATATATATATATATACTGTGTATATATATATATATATATATATATATATATATATATATATATATATATATATATATATATATATATATATACATATATTTCAGGGATGTGCCGTTTGGGTAGGGTAGGTAGGCAGTGCCTACCCTGAATAAGATAGATCAGTAACAACATATTCCTTGTGGGGAATATCCTCCTAATCAAACAAAATCATTGAGAGACTTCTGGTAATTGTATGTAAAATATCTAAATTCTTCGCAGAGTAGGTGGACATGACTTGACGCTGCCTTTCTTCCGAGTACGAAAGTTGGGTAGCCTGATGACTCAATCACGTGCTGCTTACACCCTTTTACTACTGTTTTTTATAATTTATATAAAGGCAGAACTAAATCTGCCTTAGACTCGGTGGCTTAGCATCCGTTGAGTGAGGATGTACGCCTGTGTTTTGTTTATTATTTTTCTTGAGTTTTAGTTCATTTCCGTTTATTTTACATTTTCCCCCTTTTCAGCAATGGATAGTGAATATCTTAAAGACATTTCAATTACTCTACAAAACCAACGTAATTTCTTGATGAGATAGTGGGAAAAGGCATTTCAAAGGCAGTACCAACCGGATTCAGTTCGAATTCAAAACTAATCCATACTATTTTATAGTACTATAGGGATCTTTGCAAATGCTTAAACAATATGTACAATACTCATATGTTATGGGATCTAAATACTTTGGTGAAAAGCAATGGGTTTTATGAGTTGCTAACTAAAGATTCGACATACTTTTTTCTGAGGGTTTATTATGAAATTTTTGTTAATACTGACTAATTTATCAATGTCTTACAAACCAAAATGATAGATATTCCTTTATTATTCCATTAATCCTCTCAATGCAGGATTAATGGAATAATAAATTTACTTCAGGATCTGCGCCACAATTTTAATATTTGTACGTAAAGCTTAAAAAATGTTGCAAAGAAAGAACTTTTAGATGACGTATTGAAGAAAATGAAAGAAAGATTTACTGATCTTAAGAGCTTCGAGATCATTTCCTTAGTTCATGGATATAAATATCAAAATCTTACATGCCAAGTTGATAAGGTTTGCATTTGAAAGTTAGAAAAGAATTATGGAAAAGATTTATATTATAAGACTGAAAGATGATTTAGATGTAATTTACAATGCACAAGTGTTTCGAGATACATCTTTTAAAACATTGCTTGACTTTATACTGAAAATGAACTGACCCAAACATTCCTTGACGCTTTCAAATTTCTGCAATTGATTTTGATAATTCCTGCTACAACTGTTTCCAAGGAGTGGTCGTTTTCTGCTTTGAAAAGAATTAAGAGTTACACCTGGAACGGAATGACAAATAGAAGACTTTCGTCACTTGCTTTAATATCCATAGAAAAGGAAAGGCTTAAAATGAAGCAAGATTACTCTCAATTTCTATGAAAAAGTGACAGGCATTTTTGCTACAAATAAAAGAAGAAAATAGATTTCCTTTAGAAAAAGGCTGATAAAATTATTAGCAAGTAAACTTTTATAATATATTTCTTCTTTTATATACTGACAATTTTTTTAGGGTAGTTTACTACATAGAGGTCACTAACTGACTACTTTGAGTAATGTCTGACGGCACGTGCTTGATATATATATATGTATATATATATATATATATATATATATATATATATATATATATATATATATATATATATATATATATGTGTGTGTATGTATATATATATATATATATATGTATATATATATATACATATATATATATATATATATATATATATATGTATAATATATATATATATATATATATATATATATATATATATATATATATATATATATATACGTATGTATACATGTGTGTGTGCATTTTCAATTCCATCAATATCATACTTATTTTTATCAAGAATAGATAAGGAAAAGTCATGGTATGGAATGAAGACATTTCGTAAACTAAAGTTCATTTGAAAAAATAAAAAATATAAATTATACGACAAAAGAAATTAGATCTATGATATCTAAAGGTTTTGTAATATCATGCAAGTCTGGAACAAAGTAACAGTAAACGCAAGGGCACATTCAGGATGCATTGTAAGAGCCGTTCGGTTAAGAAGAGATTGGTCGGGTGGGGCTTTAGGGGCGTAGGGGGCGGGGGCTTTAGCGCAGGAAGGTGTAAGATGGGAGGGGTGGGGTCCCTTTTAAAGTATTATGCAAATAAGGTCGACACGACCGCATATTCGGCCTAGAGGAGAATTCTGTTGAGAATGTCGAGTATCTACAAAACTAATCTCCATAGAGATGACATTTCAGCATTCGCTTTCTGATAAGTGTAATACGATTTGAATGAGACCAATTACAGAAGGAATACAAATTTGCAGTTTATTTTTTCCGCCTGCGTTTGTATTCGTCATGTATAGTTGATGTGCATATATATGAATATTCATACATCCATTTTATATATATATATATATATATATATATATATATATATATATATATATATATATATAAAATGTATGATATATATATATATATATATATATATATATATATATATATATATATATATATATATATATATATATACTGAAATCATTCAAACTTTAGTAAAGTCTTCTAATCTATTTTCGGCTGAAATGAATGTTTGACTGTCACCATACGTCTTATTTTCTTAAGACGCCATGTGATGTAGGATTTGCAATTACTTAAATTGTTGTTGTGTTTAGCACAAAGTTTTAAAACGCATTCAAATTTTTATGAAATAGAAGCCAATTTCAGTCAATCGCCACAAATATCATAAGAAATGTTTAATAGAGAACTATTTTGTTTTATCGTGTATGTGATGGAATCATTGCTCGAAATAAGCGAATGTCTCCATTTAACAGAGTATCAGGAATGAAGATATTCACTATGGTCTGAAATAAATACCGTTACATATATGTCACTACCCTTCCACTTGATTCCAGTTACTATTTACACATTCATATTTATTGCATTGTTGTTAAATAAATCTTTTATAATGGGGCGCATTTCATCTATAGGAAGTTCTTCCTCCTCTCTCTATATCAACAGGGAAAACAGCGTTAATCATATATTCAGAGGAGTAATGTTATACTCGATTTGAAACTGCGTTTCACACTGCTATGTTTACACAACAAATGAAAAATAAACACGGACAAATATTTGAGGGAGATTTGTTCATTTTCACTTTAATGGTAGTGGAACATTTCACGTCAAATATTATTACACGGTCCTTCGTTGACTCTCATTTGCAGCTTATAGTTGACTGTACTTTCGTTGTTGGAAATCGTGTCTTGCAGCTCATGCGAAGTTTATTTTAGACTGGTGTACACGCTGCGAACTGCAATTAGAGGGCCTGTTGCTCCTTCTGGCGCCTATTTCAGAGAATCTGAACTAGGCGGTCGTAATATTACGGACACACGGTAGTCTACAATTTGAAGATTCACTTTTTTATTTCTTTTGATATGCTTCTTTTCGAATTAAACTACTTCAGGTGTCCTTTATTCCCTGCCACTAAACTCTAGCCGATCGTAACGAAGATTATGTGTAGGTTTAATGGCCTCCGTTTTACGACCGGACACAAAGTGAATATTGCAATTTCAATTTGCCAAAAGTTTGCGTTCACTCATAAGAAAAATATCCATAATATTCCCGAAGTCGATGCGATTTGGATTATATCAAATTCTGAATAACTCCGAGTTCAGTCGTTAGAATGTTTTTGAAACAGATACATTATTAACGAACATCAATAAGAGAAATGTTTAGTGATTTATGTAAATATTATTTATCCTTCATTTAGCCCGAATAACACAGACGGACGAGAATATCGTATTAAATATATACTCAGTTTTTTTCTGATCATGACCGTAAGAAGCCAAGAATAGTATCAATTTGAAACCCAAACATTAGAATTAGTCTGTTTTTAACTTACAGTGTACGATAAGGTAGACTTTTATTGTCAGTTAACATTCAGAATATCTCTCTCTCTCTCTCTCTCTCTCTCTCTCTCTCTCTCTCTCTCTCTCTCTCTCTCTCTCTCTGCGAATAGTTTAACCAATTATTTGTGATTTCGGCACTAGACTGGCGTGGTGATATTGTTTTCCGTGCCTCTTACGCTCGTAATTAGTAACCTCTTAGAGCCAAGTTAGTTTTATAACAAACTTCATCTGTTGTCTGTTAAACATGTCCGAAAATTCTACTGAAATTTTTTTCTATTTTTAAATGGATTATCGTAAACGAGATTTTAAGGTTCTCCTGGGATTGTTTTTCAAGCATCACAAATTGTTAAAGCGACAGATACCATCGCCATTAAGAATATCAACAATCTTTGTTGTTAATAGTATTTTCTTTAAATTAATTTTGTTTTAATAGATTTTACATATGGAAAGGACGCATATCAATGATTTGACAGTAGGCACCCAACACAATTTCATCAGATAATCAACTGTTACTCATTTTCATATATGTTATTTCCGGTAAATCTTAAATCGTCCATGTATTTTCTAAGACAAGTAATTTTTAAAGAGAAAACAAATCTTTGTTCTTTTAAATAAGAAAGTTATCTCAACGTCATAATTTCTTTTTATATTAAAAAGACGTTTTTTGCGATCCTTAAATTTTTCGGTGAATTTTTTCTAAATCTAAACTAACTTACCTTTAGTTAGGGTCAAGATAATTTAACAACCGTGAAACTGATTCTGCGTAAGGATATATTTCCCAAATACTGACTGTTTCAGTTTTACTCTTTATATTTTCATGACTGTTTGTTGGGGTTTTTCTATGTAATGCTGTTTTTTATCATGTTTACTAATAACATTCGGTCGCCATAAGAGGATTTCTTAACGAATTCCAACTACCAAGCAAGTATCTATTGGAAGGAACGCAACAACAAAAAGATAATTTTAACTTTCAATTG
>NC_090726.1:92550755-92553255 GCF_036898095.1 Palaemon carinicauda
TATATATATATATATATATATATATATATATATGTACATATATATATGTGTGTGTGTATACATATATATATATATATATATATATATATATATATATATATATATATAAGCATTTCATTTGCCATATTCGGAACGGTTTTTTTCTTTACAATAGCTTACACCGAAGGTAGTAATTTCTCAGTACTAAAGAATCCTTCTGAGATGATGTAATTAACTTATGTTTTTTGATGTTGCCTGAACGCGGCCATCATTTTCGGTAGATACCAGATGCTAAAGAGGATTGAAGCAATGAGTGCCGATGCGATATTCGTAGCCCCGCACTACAGTAGAATAGGCACTAACGTTCGCACTATGGAAGGGATTTTAAATTTGTTTATCATTACTGATTTTGTAAAAGTGATTGAAATACGAGTAGAAAAGGCATTTGTATTTCATTGTTTCATTTTTCATGTATAATTTTCTCATATTCCCCTTTCTCTGTTTACAATTTCATCTCATTTAGCAGCAGGGCCCATTCTTTAATCATTTCGTCCCGATATTTATTGTTGAATAAAAACACTTGAATTATAGCTTTACAGTTTATCGCTCTCTTGGAATGTTTTATGATCGATTATTTCTTACTAATTTCATTGCTGATAAGAAGGATTGTTAATGTTTGATTCAAAGTTACGAAATTTTCAAGGGAAAACATTTCAACTGCATAACGTATACACTTTGAAGAACGTTCTTTGTTTAATTTTCCATTTATTTAGCTATGCAAGATTTGTCCTCTATTAATGTTCCTATTTTCTATACATGAATTACATTAATTTTTCAGTTTATAAGAATTTAGATGGTACAAGATAATTTCTTAAGTATATGTAAAATTTTAAAATAATATTTATAGATTATGTGCAGTTATACTATTATCATAAGCCTCGATCATTTGCGAAAGTAGTTTAGATATTTTTCGTTAAATAAAAGGAGGTAATGGTTATCAAGTCAAAATAATGAGATGAGGATATTACAGGTCAATTGCTCAGTAGTTGGAATATAGATTTTAGTTCTTGTATCAAATTAAAAAAACAAAACTAGATGCAATTTCTTATGTCATTAACTGCAATCAACTCTTATATAAGGACAGAATGTCGGAATATTCCCAGCCCTCCGGTCGACGACGAAAGCTCATTTCATTTCTGTATCCGTCTACCCCTTGATTTACTTAAGCTATCAGAGCTTAACGTTCTCCAATGAAAACCTGCTTATGTAACAATAACCGTTTTGAGTAGAATGGCTAGATTTCCATCGAAATGGCATAACGCTTAACAAGAGTGTATTGGAAAGGAAAAGCCAATGCCACTCCAACGTGGTAACAGGATAAACAGAAGGTGAGGTTATTCTGAAGTAATTAATTTGCGTTACACCCAATAACACTCGTATATACTCGCGCACTGTCACTCATAGAGAGAGAGAGAGAGAGAGAGAGAGAGAGAGAGAGAGAGAGAGAGAGAGAGAGAGAGAGCAATTAAGCCCAACAGGTGGTTTTATGATTTAATTGCTTTGTCCTATAATATTATTACGCGGAATTACTTTATGAGCCCTTGGGAGAGATGTATGAAAATGAGTCGTTTGGGAAAAAATATTGATAATAAAGGAAATATCCTGGATTAATATCCGAAAACGATAATTTTCATCATCCATAATAAACATTAATTACAAGTACGTATACACAATTTTATAACCTAACACTGCTACGGGCTTCGAGTGCTTGGTCGTACACTATAGCATTTACATAAACACGAACTTGATAACAGGCGATCTTACGAACATACATCCACACTAGGTGATTGCGTATGTCTAATAAATTTTAATTTTGTTATTTTGCACAATATATTCATAATTGATTAAGTGTCCTTATTGTGTCGTAAGTACAATTGTTCGTGCTTTAAACGCTCATCTTGGGATAATTTGCAATCCTACCGTCAATAGCAAGGGACCTCAAATCATGTACCGAAGTGGACGTGAAGCAGATTGCGAAGCATCAATGAGGAAAAGGAGCTTATCCTCATCCTCAGTGACATTTCATAACCCATATGACTAATTAAAACAGCTCTCGGGTATGAACAGCGTTTGAAAGAGGCAATATTCATTATTTCGACTCCAATATTGTCTGGTGAGCTAATCAAGGAGTGTCATTGAGATAAACCACTTTCCTATGACGAAAATCAGTCCATTTCATGGCTTCATAATTGCGACATTTTCTTTTCTGTTGTGCCTCTTTTTCTTCAGTTTGAGGCAGAACTCTGTTAGTCACGGTCATTCTAAAATACAAGTTTTGCATATTTGTTTTAATTTGTTATAGGCTATTTTTAATATAGCTGTTGACATCAGCATACCCAGAATTTAGGACCTATTGTGCGTATGCACACACAAATAGAGAGAGAGAGAGAGAGAGAGAGAGAGAGAGAGAGAGAGAGAGAGAGAGAGAGAGAGAGAGAGAGTATACCAGACGTCAATTCTA
>NC_090726.1:92555755-92558255 GCF_036898095.1 Palaemon carinicauda
CAACCCAGGATACTATAATCCCAGGGGCACCAACGGGGAAAATAGCCCAGTGAGGAAAGGAAACAAGGAAAATTAGAATGTTTTAAGAAGAGTAACACCATTAAAATTAATATATTTTATATAAACTATATAAACTTTAACAAAACAAGAGGAAGAGAAATAAGATAGCATAGTGTGCCCGAGTGTACCCTCAAGCAAGAGAACTCTAACCCAAGAGAGTGGAAGACCATGATACAGAGGCTATGGCACTGCCCAAGACTAGAGAACAATGGTTTGATTTTTGAGTGTCCTTCTCCTAGAAGAGCTGCTTACCATAGCTAAAGAGCCTCTTCTACCCTTAGAAAGGGGAAAGTGGCCACTGAACAATTACAGTACAGTAGTTAACCCCTTGCATGAAGAAGAAATGTTTAGTAACCTCAGTGTTGTCAGGTGTAATAGGATAAAAGAGAATATGGAAAGAATATGCCAGACTATTCAGTGTATGAGATGGCAAAAGGAAAATGAACCGTAACCACAGAGAAGGATACAATGTAGTACTGTCTGGCCAGTGAAAAGACGCCATAACTCTCTAGTGGTAGTATCTCAACGGGTGGTTGGTGCCCTGAACTATCTACTACTGCGACCACATACATCTGAATTACAATTATAATAATAATATTGATGAAGATGATGATGATGATAAAGATGATACATTGTAAGTGTAGTATGTAATATAATGATAGATCGAGATCGAGAGAGAGAGAGAGAGAGAGAGAGAGAGAGAGAGAGAGAGAGAGAGAGAGAATACCTAAGTTAATCCTCCTTGAGTAATTGTCGCTCTATTGATAAAAAAATTACTAGGTGTTTATATTTTCCTCATGTTATTATTGTTATGTGACGGCGTGCGGTTAGGTTGTAACTGAGAGACTCATGAATGCAACTGGAATTTATTTGGTCCGAACATGAGTATCTATACAACCTGTTCACGTTAAGAACAGCACAAAAATTCAAACACAATGGTGCAGGAAAATACATGGATAGACAGATTATCAGTGAGAAGGGAGAGTAATAAAGACAATTTCCAAAAATTAAGAAATACAATTACAACGTACAAGCGTGCGTGATCCAAGAGCGGTACAGTGCAATCTTTAACATACGCGATATTAATGTTTATGCATCAGGAACAGATGCATTGCATAATCCTTCTAATGATAATTAAATATTTGTTTAATTTTGATATATAAAAACAGTTCTAATAAATATGTAACTGATTACCGACGGTTGTAATGCCGTATGATTTTTAGTTTAGAGTTATTAGGATTTTTCCAATTAATGTATGAATACATAAACACACACATATGCCAATATATATCTAAAACTATATATATATATATATATATATATATATATATATATATATATATATATATCTATATATATATATATAGATATATATATATATATACTAAAGCCTTTCAAAAACTAGGAATAGAAGAATTTTTTGATAGAACACTTCGAGATATCTATACAGTAAGGACAGCCATCCTAAACCTACATAAAGATAGTGAGAAAAATCCGATTGAGAGAGAAGTTGGACTTGGAAAATCTACCTCTCGACGTTTTTAAGAATTTAGATTAGGAAAATGTAGGAACTAATATTAATGGGAATACGTTAAAAACTTAAGATTTGCAGATGACATAGCTGTATTTAGTAAATCATGGGAGGAATTACAAAAGTTGATAGAAGATTTGAAAAGAGAAAGCATAAATGTAGAACTGAAAATTAATATGTGTAAAACCAAGATCATGTTCAATGAAAATGCGGATTCAACCAGTAAGGGTTATGGAGGAACCTCTCGAGATTGTTAATGAATATTGTACTTGGACCAGACAGTAAGCGTTTCCTCAGGACACGAGCGAAATCAAAAGAAGGATAAGCTTGAGATGGAGAGCATTTGGTAAGCAAAATGAGATTATGAAAATAAGATACCACTTTCTCTAAAAAGAAAATGATTTAAAGTATTGGTCCTGCGTGTATTACTTATGTATCAGATACTTGGAGTCTTACTAAAGCCTTAAAACATAAGCTAGTTAACCCTCAAAGAGCTATGGAAAGAATAATGATGGGAATAAGACTAAGAGACTCAAAAAGAGCAACATGGATACGAGAGTGAACTAAAGTATAGGATATTCTAACAACCAGTAAGGGAAAAAAGGGGACTTGGGCAGGACATATAATGAGAATGAAACATTAGATGTACATTAAAAATAACAGAATGGGTCACTAGAAACTGTAAAAGAAGTAGAGGAAGGAAGAGAAGACGATGGAACGACGAAGTAAGGAAGCTTGTAGGGGTGGTTTGGCATAGAAAGACCGTAAACAGACGCAAGTGGAAGGACATGTCAGAAACCTTTGTTCTGCAGTGGAGTAGTAACGGTTGATGATGATGATGATGATGATATAATATATATATATATATATATATATATATATATATATATATATATATATATATATATA
>NC_090726.1:92560755-92563255 GCF_036898095.1 Palaemon carinicauda
ATAGCTATGAACAATATCCCGTTGAATCAGACAGACATACGGGTCGAATGAAAGGCAAGAGCTTTTAAAATTGTGTGAGACTCTGCATACAGTAATAATGCCTTTGCTCCGTTAAAAGAAAAAATAAATAAATAAATAAAAAAAAATAAGAAAAAATCTGTTGGGTGTTTTGGTGAGACCAGTCAGTGCTTTGTGAAAAATATTCTTTTATTCTATTGTAAAGCACAACTAGCTTAGAAGGGTTTTGCTGAATTCAAGACACGTAAGAATCGTAGTGAATAGTAGGTCTTATGTTTTAGTGTTCAGGAAAGATAGTGTTGTTCCTTCAAAGAAGATGTATCGTTTGCAAGAATCATTAATATACAAAGATCCAGAGGTGTGACATCATTATTCTTGATAGTATGTCATTCTCATTTAACCTAAAATATGAATAATCAGTTTCGCAGAAATATACTACAACACCTTACCAGTAAACGAATACTACAAAGAATTGCATTTATTTTTCGTTGCCTAATATCTTACTGTTTCCATATATCACGTCCATAAATATAGCTTCTATCTTTTAAATGCATTTATAGACGGATACATATCATCATTATTTGGCTTATACTTCTGGTACTCGCTGTTAAGCTTAAGTAGACAATATAAATGGAAAACGTAAAAAAGAAGATTTTTGGTATTTTCTTATTATTTGGAGGTGCATTGCAATTTGTGCTGGCCATTACAATAGCCATATGACCTGAAAAAAAAAACACCATTGATTACAAAGGCAGAAATGGCACTAGAAAATTAATTTGTAATAATGACACTGTAAAGCTGGGCACCTCTTAACTGTAGAACGATTTATATAGAAAAAAGTTACTAGCAAATAAACATATGGCAACACCGAGAAGAAAATTTTGTAAAGTTTGCTTTTACCTGTAGGCATATTCATAAGACATGCAATAGTATATATTTTAATATCCTCCAGTGACACCTGAATTTTCTAGGTCTACACATCTGTGAATATATTATATGAAAACAAAATGGATGAAAGGCAAATACGATCTATTGAATTAGATGAGCGGTAATACAAACTAGATTCGTGAAGAGGCATAGGATTCATTGAATGACAATGTGAAGAAAGGAATATTACTTATATTAAGATCAATTCTAGTAAACGGTAACTTTATAGTTCTTCATGAAATGCCTTGCTGGCATTAGGTTGTACTGTGAATAATCAAACAAATACGACAGCTTCTCTTGTTCAATTACAAAGACTAACAAAAGAAAGAAATTGGGGTAACTTACCTTTAGGAACTGCCGAAGCGAGACCTTCAGGAACTGCTGATGTCAGAAACAGCAGTAAAAGGAACACTGTGATAGGAGAATCTCCACCATGTTGGCGATGTTGTCTTGAGGTCTGATGGTGGGTAGAAGGAAGTGGCGGAGGGGTGGTAGGGGGAGGTGGTGCTGTTGCTGTTGTCGTTAGAGAAGAGGGAAGAGGAGGCGGAGAAGAGGGGAGAGCAGGTGGAGGGGACACTGGAGCTAGAGGTGTAGGATGTGTAGGGCTGGGAGGCTGGTCTGACTGGAGAGCAGATAAAGTTTTAGCAAAAGGAGACGGAGAGGGAGAGAATAAACGAGAGGAAGATATTGATGGCGGTATATGTGGTAAAGGTGAATGGAGAGGAGCGAAGAAAGATGAGGAGGATGTAAATGGAAAAGAAATATACTTCGTTGAAGAAGCAAGACTTGATGATGATGACGGCGATAATGAAAAAACGTCAGGAGGAGGGAGAAGAGAATTGGGTGGCAGTATAGGAATATTAATTAAACCTGAAGGAGAAGTAAGGAGAAAAGAAGAAAGAGGTATGAGATCACAGAGATGTGATGGAGACATGTGAATGTCACCCGCCTTTGACTCGGACAGGGAATAAGAAAGCAAAGAAGAGAAACATTGGTCATATATTAAAGGAGAAATTGATAATAGATCCCTTGGAGAAAGAGAACACCGAGAAAATGATGACAAGAGCAAAGGACCAGAGCCATGAACTAACGAAAGAGAGTAATCGGAGGCAGAAAGAAAAGGACCCGTGGGAAAAGACAATTGATTACATAGATATTTGCTGTCCTGTAAAGAAATTCCAGGCAAAGATAGGTCTGTGGCGTGTTTGATCCCCCAAGGAAAACCAGGAAAGTTGAAAAAGGTTGAGTTAGGATCATCAGGAGAGGATTTAGGAAAGAGGGGACATCCATTCGATTGATTATCCATTGTGCTTAGACGGAAAGAATAAACCAAGTCTGTTATCCTTCGAATCTTTTTCCTTTCCTTGCTTTATCTTTGTAAATCCTCATAACAAGTCGAACGTTTTCATCCTGTCATATGGTAACCACTATAGTGAAATATGTTCCACTTTGAATTTTCTTGCTTCTTTTCTTTCTTTATCTCAGAAAATAATTTATTAGAATCACTTTATCTTACATTGGACGTTATCAGTCTCCCCTTTCTTCCCCTAAAAAT
>NC_090726.1:92580755-92583255 GCF_036898095.1 Palaemon carinicauda
AAAACTATTTAAGGAGTTATGTAAGTCTGTTGAACATAAAAACATTTGCTGCGAGTTTGAACTTTTGAAGTTCTACAGATTCAACTACCTGATTATGATCATTCCACAACCTGGTCACAGCTGGAATAAAACTTCTAGAGTACTGTGTAGTATTGACCCTCATGATGGAGAAGGCCTGACTATTATAATCATCTACATACCTAGTATTACGAACAGGTTGGGACAGTCCGGGAAGATCTGAATGTAAAGGATGGTCAGAATTATAAAAAAATATTATGCAACATGCATAATGAACTAATTGAACGACGGTGCCAGAGATTAATTTCTAGATCAGGAATAAGAAATTTAATAGACCGTAAGTTCCTGTCCAACAAATTAATATGAGGATAAGCAGCTGAAGACCAGGCAGGAGAACAATAATCGAAACAAGGTAAAACGAAAGAATTAAAACACTACTTCAAAAGAGATTGATCACCAAAAATCTTGAAAGACTTTCTCAATAAGCTAATTTGTTTGTGCAATTGAAGAAGACACAGACCCAATGTGTTTCTCAAAAGTAAATTTGCTGTTGAGAATCACACCTAAAATTTTAAAAGTCATACAAATTTAAAAAAAAAAAATCATCAAGGGTGAATTCTGGATGTTGAGGAGCCAAGGTCCTTGACCTACTTACAATCATACTTTGAGTTTTGTTAGGATTCAACTTCATACCCCATAATTTGCACCATGTACCAATTGTAGATAGAATTAAAGAATTCAGTAACCCATATCTACATTCGGGAGATGGAATTGATGCAAAGAGAGTAGCACCATCTGCATATGTAACAAGCTTGTTTTCTAGACCAAACCACATGTCATGTGTATATAGTATGAAAAGTAATGGGCCAAAAACACTACCCTGAGGAACACCAGATATTACATTCCTATACTCACTATGGTGCCCATCAACAACAACCCTTTGCGATCTATTATTCAAAAATTCAATAATGATGCTAAGAAACAACCCACCCTCTCCCAACTGTTTGAGTTTGAAAACAAAGGCTTTATGATTAACATGCTCAAAGGCAGAACTAAATCAAGGCCAATCATACGAACTTCCTGACCACAATCAAGGGATTTCTGTACAACATTGGAGATTGTAAGAAGGGCATCATATGCTCTAAGGCCTTTACGAAAACCAAATTGCAAACTAGGGAATAGATGATTACCTTCAGCAAAATTTTCAAGACGTTTTGCCAAAAGACGTTCTAAAACTTTATATAATATGGGAATTATGGAAAATGAGCTACCACAAACAATATTTACATATTAGAGTAACATCATCAATTCTCCAACAAAGCTCCTCTTCCCGCTAACTTGTGCAAAATAACACATAACATTGGAGCTAAGAAATCTGCAGTCTTTATAAACAAAACAAAACAAAGGAAAAATGCCATTTGGTTGTACACCTCCATAAGCATCTAGGTCCATCAAGAGAGCTTTAATTTCACGAAATCGAAAAGCTAAACTAGTTAGTATAGCCTCAGGAAAACAGTATGAGGAAGTTCAAGTTTTTCATTACTCTGCTTGCTGTCCAATACATCTCCCATAAGGGTTACCCTTTCCTTTGGAAAGTGGGTGACAGAGCAATCTGGTTTAAGTAAAGGAGGAACTGTTGTATCTACACCAAAGAGCGCAGATTTAAGGGTAGTCCACCACTTATGCTCCTGGGTTGTACCAGAAAGGGTTTCTTTGATGGTTAAATTGTATTCTTTTTTAGTTGAAGCATAAACTCCCTGAGCAAAATCTCTAAGCTGAGTATAGTCATTCCAGGTCAGATTTGATCTGTTACCCTTCCAAAGATATTAGGGCTCCTTCTTCTCCAAATAAGTACGTCTACAATCATCATTGAGCCATGGTTTGTCCTTCACCCGGTACCTTAGTACACGAGAAGGGATACGCCTATCAATTATGTTGACTAGATTCTCATTCAATGGGACTACGAAATCAACACTACTGAATAATTCTGACCAATTGAAACCCAAAAGATCATGCAAAATCCCATTTCCTTCTGCTTAAGATTTTATATAAATCTTACATGAGTAAGATACAACAGGGACAGGCGGTTCAGTCTTCACTACTAATGAAATCAAGGCATGATCATATGTCCCAACTGGAGATCCAACATTACTTGTTATAACCCCAGGGGAGTCGGTGTATACGAGGTCCAAGCAGTTACCAGACTTGTGAGTACCTTCACTTATGATTTGCTCACAGCCTGATGCAGAGGCAAAGCCTAAAGCCCTTAAACCATGGCGATCGGTAGGAGAAACAAAATTTAACCACTCTCTATGGTGAGCATTGGAATCACCAAGACAAAAGAGGCCTTCCTATCATCTTCTTGTACCTTAGCCATAATGGTAAGAAGACAGTCGAAGATAGAATCATCCATATCAGGATTCCGGTAGATCGAACACAAATAGAAGTTGTTAGGCCTGCCACAAACTTTTATTACCTGAAT
>NC_090726.1:92593255-92610755 GCF_036898095.1 Palaemon carinicauda
TATTTTCTTAGTAATTTTGCCAAGGACGTATTTGGCAAATAAGCGGTGAAAATTAAATTTATCTACACTGACCAATTTACCATTTCATGTTGTACGTACAATATGATGGCTTGACCGGTAGCCTCTAGTGTTTTAACACTTCCTTCCATTTCTGAGTGTAGTTTTCACTTAGTATTTAGGCTGACTATAGTAATATATTAACCCACAATTCCCAAAAGCGTTAGAATAATGAATAAGAAACAACTCAAAGTAGCTAAAGGTGTATCTCTTCGTCATTTCTGAATAGCTGAGTGTGTCTTTTTGTCATTTCAGAAGAGCTATGGGTTTACCTCTTCGTCATTTCAAAATAGCTGGGTGTGTCTTTTTGTCACTTCAGAATAGCTATGGGTGTGCCCTTTTCTCAATTCAGATTAGGCTATGGGTGTGCTCTTTTGTTATTTAACAATAGCTATGAGCGTGCCCTTTTGTCGTTTCACAATAGCTATGGGTCTACCTCTAAGTTATTTCAGAATAGCTATGGGTGTGACTTTTTTTCATGTTAGAATAGCTCTGGGCGTACCTCTTTGTTATTTCAGAATAGCTATGAGTATGCCTATTTGTCATTTCAGAATAGCTATGGGTGTACCTCTTCGTCATTTCAGAAAACCTATGGGTGTACCTCTAAGTTATTTCAGAATAGCTATGGGTGTGCCTTTTTGTCATGTTAGAATAGCTCTGGGCGTACCTCTTCGTCATTTCAGAATAGCTATGAGTATGCCTATTTGTCATTTCAGAATAGCTATGGGTGTACCTCTTCCTCATTTCAGAAAACCTATGGCGTACCTCTAAGTTATTTCAGAATAGCTATGGGTGCATCTCTTCGTCATTTCAGAATAGCTATTGAAGGGGCTTTTGTCATTTCAGAATAGCTATGGGTGGATATTTTCGCCATTTCAAAATAGCTATAGGTGTGCCTATTTTTCATTACAGAATAGCAATGGGTGTACTTCTTTGTCATTTCAATAAAGCTATGTGTGTGATGCTTTGTCATTTCATAACAGCTATGGGTGTGCGTTTTTATTTCAGAATAGCTATGTTTATGCCCTTTTGTCAATTCAGAATAGCTATGGGCGTGCCTTTTTATCATTTCTGAATAGATATGGGTGTACCTCTTCGTTATCTCATTATATCTATGGGTATGCCATTTTTTAATTTCATAATAGCTATGAGTGTGCCTCTTCGTCATTTCAAAATAGCTATTGGACTACTTCTTCGTCAATTCAGATTAGCTATGGGTGTAACTTATTGTTATTTCAGAATAGCTATGGGTGTACTTCTTCGTCATTTAAGAATCAATATGTTTGTGCCTTTTGTAATTTTAGAACAGCCATGGGTACACTTCTTCGTAAATTCAGAACCAATATGTTAGTGCCTTTTGTTATTTCAGAATAGCCATGGGTGCACCTCTCCATCATATAAGAGAAGCTATGGGTAGGCCATTTTGTCCTTACAGAATAGCTCTGTGTGCACCTCTTCGTCATTTCAGAATAGCGATGGGTGTGCTTTTTGGGCATTTCATAATAGCTATGAGTGTACTTCTTCGTCATTTCAGAATAGCTATGAGTGTGCCTTTTTGTCATTTCAAAATAGCTATGGGAGTACCTCTTCGTCATTCAAGAGTAGCTATAGGTGTGATTTCTGTCATTAAAGAATAGCTATTGGTGTGTCTCTATGTCATTTCAAAATAGTTATGGGTGTACCTCTTCGTCATTTCAGAATAGCCATGGGAGTGCCTCTTCATCATATCAGAATAGCTATAAGTGTGCCTTTTGTCTTTTGTCATTACAGATTAGCTATGGGTGCATCTCTTCGTCATTTCAGAATAGCCATAAGTGTGCCCCTTTGTCATTTCAGCATAGGTATGGGCGTGCTTCTTCCTCATTTCTGAAAAGTTATAGGTGTGCCTTTTTTCATTTCAAAATAGCTAAGGATATACCTCTTTGCCATTTCAAAATAGCTATGGGTGTACCTTTTTGTAATTACAGAATTACTATGGGTGTACTTCTTCTCCATATCAGAAGAGCTATGGGTGTGCTACTTTGTCATATGATAATAGCTATGGGTGTGCTACTTTGTCATATAATAATAGCTATGGGTGTGCTACTTTGTCATATGATAATAGCTATGGGTGTGCTTGTTTTATTTCAGAATAGCTATGGGTACACCTCTTCGTCAATTTAGAATAGCTATTCATGTGCTTTTTTATCATTTCAGAGTAGCTATGGGCGTGTTTTTTTATCATTTCAGAATAGCTATGGGTGAACCTCATCTTCATTTCAGAATATCTATGGGTGTGCCTCTTCGTAATTTCAGAATAACTATGGTTGTTCAGCTTTGTCATTTCAGAATAGCTATGAGTGTGCCTTTTTGTCATTTCAGAATAGCTATGGATGTAACTCTTTTTTTCTATTTCAGTATAGCTATGGGTGTTCCTTTTCTTATTCCAGTATGGCTATGGGTGTTCCTTTTTTTCATTTCACGATAGCTATAGGTGGACCTCTTCGTCATTTCAGAATAGCTATGGGTGTGCCTTTTGGTCCTTTCAGAATAACTCTGGGCGTACTTCTTCGTCATTTCAGAATCAATGTGAGTATACTTTTTGTCATTTCCTAATATCCATGGTTGCATCTCTTCATCCTTTCAGAATAGCACTGGGTGTGGATTTTTGTCATAGTCGAATAGCTACCGATGCACCTCTTCATCATTTTAGAATAGCTATAGATGTGCCATTTTGTCATTACAGAATAGTATGGGTGTGCCTCTTCGTCATTTTAAAATAACTATGAGTGTGACTTTTTTTTCATTTCAAAATAGCTATGTGTGCACCTTTTCCTCATTTCTAAATAGCTATGGATGTGCCTTTTTGTCATTTCATAATAGGTATGGATGTGTCTTTTTGCCCTTTTAGAATAGCTATCGATGTGCATCTTTGTCATTTCAGAATAGCTTTGGGTGTGCCTTTTTGTCATTTCAAAAATACATATGGGTGTGCCTTTTGGTAATTTCAGAACAGCCATGGGTGCATATCTTTGTCATTTTAAAATAGCCATGGGAGTACCTTTTTCATTTCAAAATAGCTATGCGTGTGACTTTTGATTATTTCAAAATAGCTACGGGTGCGCCTCTTACTCATTTAAGATTACCTATGGGTGTACCTTTTTGTCATTTTAAAATAGCTATGGTTGTGCCTTTTTTTCATTTCAAAAATAGCTATGGGTATGCCCCATTTTCATTTCAAAATACTTATGTGTGTGCATCTTCATATTTTCAGCAAAGCTATGGGCGTGATTTTTCGTAATTTCAGTATAGCTCTGGGCTTACCCCTTTGTCATTTCAGAATAGTTGAGGGCGTGCCTCTTTGTCATTTAAAAATAGCTATTTATTTGCCTTTTTCTCCTTTCAGAATAGCTATTGGTATACCTCTTGGTCATTTAAGAATAGCTATGGGTGTACTTCTTGGTCATTCAAGAATAGCTATGGTTATGTCTTTTTTGTCACTTCAGAATTGATATGTGTGAACCTCTTTGTCATCTAAGAATAGCTATGGGAGTTCCTTTTTATGATTTCAGAATAACTATGGGAGTGTCTCTTTGTCATTTCAAAATAGTTATGGGTGTAGTTCTTTGACATTTCAGAATAGATATAGAAGTAGCTCTTTGTCATTTCAAAATAGCTATGAGTGTACATCTTTATCATTTGAGAACAGCTATGAGAGGGCCTATTTATCATTTCATAATCACTATCAGTGTGTCTCTTTGTCATTTCAGAATAGTTATGAGAGTGCCTCTTTGTCATTTACAAATATCTATTGGTGTGCCTCTTTGACATTTCCAAATAGCTATTTGTGTGCCTCTTTGTCATTTCATATTAGCCATGGGTATCACTCTTTGTCATTTTAGAATAGATATAGGTGTGCATCTTTGCCATTTTAGAATATCTATGGAAGTGCCTCATTATCATTTCTGAATAGTTCTGGTTATGTATCTTCTTCATTCCAAAATAGCGATGGGCCTGCCTCTTTGGCATTTCAGAATAGCTATGGGAGGACCTCTTTGTCATTTCAGAATAGCCATAAGTGTGCCTCTTTGTTATTTCAGAATAGCTATGGATGTGCCTCTTTATCATTTCAGAATAACTTGGGGTTAGCCTATTTGTCATTTCAGAATACCTTGGGGTTAGCCTATTTGTCATTTCAGAATACCTTGGGGTTAGCCTATTTGTCATTTCAGAATAGCTATGTGTGTGTTTCTTCATCATTTCAGAATAGCTATGTGTGTGCCTCTTCATCATTTCAGAATAGCTAAGGGTGTGCAACATTGTCGTTTCAAAATAGCTATGGGCGTGACTCTTCGTCATTATAGAATACCTAAGGGAGTGCCTCGTTGTCAATTCATAATAGTTATGGGTGTACCTCTCTTTTATTTCAGAATTGTTATGGGTGTGACTCTTTGTAATTTCATAATAGCTACGGGTGTGCCTCTTCCTCATTTCAGAATTCCTATTGGTGGGCCTCTTGGTCATTTCAGAGTACCTATGGGCATGTCTCTCTGTCATTCCAGAAGAGATACAGGCATGCCTCTGTATCATTTCAGAATAGCAATGGGGGTGCCATTTTGCCATTTCATAACAACTATGGATATCCTTCTTTGTATTTTCAGAATAGCTTTGTGTATGGCTCTTTTACATTCCAGAATGGCCATGGGCGTGCTTATATGTCATTTCAAAATAGCTATGGCCAAGCCTTTTTGGTATTTCAGAATAGTTATGGTTATGCTTCTTCATCATTTCAGAAAAGCTATGGGCATGCCTCTTCCTCATTTCAGAATAGCTATGTGTGTGCCTTTTTGTCATTTCAAAATAGCTATGGGTATACCTCTTCGTCATATCAGAATAGATATGGGCTTGCCTCTTTCTCATGTAAGAATTGTACTAGGTGTGTTTATTTATCATTTCAGAATACCTATGCGTGTGCCTCTTTATCATTTCAGAATAGCTATTGGTGTGCCTTTTGTCATTTCAGAATAGTTATGGGTGTGCCTCTTGGTCATTTCCAAATAGCTATGGGCATGCTTCAATGTCATTTCAGAATATCTATGGGCATGCATCTTTATCATTTCAGAATAGGTATGGGTGTGCCTTTCTGATATTTCCGAATATCTATGGATGTGCCTCTTTGTGATTTCAGAATAGCTATGGGGGTGGCTCTTCGTCATAGATTTCAGAATAGATATGAGCGTGCCTTTTTATGATTTCAGAATAGCTACAAGTATTCCTCTTCATCATTTCAAAATATCTATGGGCATGCCTCCTCCTCTTTTCAGAATAGCTATGGGCATGCCCTTTTGTGATTTCAGAATAGCTATACGTAAGCCTCCTCGTCATTTCAGAATATATATTGGCTTGCCTCTTTGTCAATTCAGAATAGAATAGCTATGGGTGCGGCTCTTCGTCATTCCAGAATAGCTATGGACGTTCCTCTTTGCCATTTCAGAATAGCTATGGGCGTGCCTTTTTGTCATTCCAGAATATCTACAACTATGTCTCTTAATCATTTCAGAATAACTATGTGGACGCTTCTTCTTCATTTCACAATAGCTATGGGTGTGCTTTTTTGCCATTTCAGAATACCTAAAGGTGTGACTCCTTGTCATTTTAGAATAGCTATGGGTGCACCTCTTTATCATTGTTGAATTTAGAAAGGTGTCTTCTGCATATTCACTTGAAAGGAGTTTTCTTATAGTGTATCTGAAATAGCACCACCATTTTCTTTTATAACTCATGTTCCAATGTTTTTTTGTTAGTTTTCTTGGTTATATATTTAATTCTGTTTCTCTTACTTGAAGTGTATATTGAAGTACAATTAATTTAGTATTTGATATTTACAAGTCATCATATTTATGAGTGTGAATTTTATAACTATTTTTGCTTAATTTACGTCTCATTATGTTTACTTAGGAGCTTAGTTGTTCTAATAAAATCAGTTTTTTTTTTTTCTTGAAAAAAAAAAAAAAAAAAAAAAACAGGTGTGACTCTTCGTCATTTCAGAATAGCTACAAAATTGCCTCTGTCATTTCAAAATAATTATGGGTGTGCTTCTTTTTCATTTCAGAATGGCTATGTATTTGCCTTTTTGTTATTCCAAATAAGATTTGAGCTTGCCTTTTTGTCATTCCAGATTAGCTATGGATGTGCCTCTTTCTCATTTCAGAATAACTAATGGTGTGCCTCTTTCTCATTTCAGAATAGCTATGAGTGTTCCTTTTCTTAAATCAGTATGGTAATGCATGTGACTCTGTCATTTCCGAATAGCTATCAGTGTGCCTCTTAGTCATTTCAGAATAGCTATAAAGATGCCTCTTTGCAATTACAGAACAGCTATGAGTATGGCTTTTTGTCATTTCGGAATAGATATGGGTTTATCTCTTTGTGTTATCAGTATAGCTCTGGACCTGCCTCTTTGTCATTTCAGAATAGCTATGGGCGTGCCTCTTTGTCATTCCAGAATAGCGATGGGTGTCCTTCCTTGTTATTTCAGAATAGTTATGGGCGTGCATATTTGTCATTTCAGAGTAGCTATGGGTTTATCTCTTTGTCTTACCAGTATAGATATAGACATGCCTCCTTGTCATTTCAATATAGCATTGTGTGCCTCTTTGTCATTTCAAAATAGTTATGGGTATGACTCTTTGTCATTTCAGGATAGATATGGGTGTGCCTCTTCCTAATTTCAGAATAGCTATGGTTGTGCATCTTTGTACATTTGAGAATAGCTATAGGTGCGTTTCTTTGTTATTTCAAAATACCCATGGATGTTCCTCATTATCATTTCAAGATAAAAATGGGTGTGCCTCTTTGTTATTTCAGAATAGCTATGGGTTGTCCTCTTTGTCATTTGAGAATAGCAATTTGTGTGCCTCTCCATACTTTTATAATAGCTATGGGTGTGCAATTTTGTCATTTCAAAGTCACTTTGGGAGTGCATCTTAGTCATTTTAGAATAACTAAGGGTGTACCTCTTTGTCATTTCAAAATTACTATGGCATGCCTCTTTGTCATTTCATAATAGCACCGAACTTAGCTCTTCCTCATTTCAGAATAGCTATAGGAATGCCACTTTGTCCTTTTAGAATAGGTAAGGAAGTGTTTTTTCTGTCATTTCAAATTAGGTATGGGGCAACTCTTTGTCATTTTAGAATAGCTATGGGTGTGCATCTTCGCCATTTCAGAAAAGCTATGGGCGTGCCTCTTTGTCATTTTAGAATAGCTATGGGTGTGCATCTTTACCATTTCAGAAAAGCTATGGGTTTGCCTTGTTGTCATTTCTGTATAGCTATGAGATTACGTCTTTATCATTTCAGAATAGTTATGGGTGTGTATCGTTATCATTTCCTATGGGATTGCCTATTTGTCATTTCAGAATAGCTATAGGAGTGCCTCTTTGTTATTTCAATACAGCAGTGTGTGTGCCTCTTTGTCATTTAAAAATAGCCATGGGTGTGACTCTTTGTCATTTCAGAATAGATATGGGTGTGCCTCTTCGTAATTTCAGAATAACTATGGTTGTTCAGCTTTGTCATTTCAGAATAGCTATAACTGTGCCTTTTTGTTATTTCAGAATACCTATGGAAGTGCCTCTTTATCCTTTAGAAATACCAATGGGTTTCAGAATAGTTATGGATTGTCCTCTTTGTCATTTCAGAATAGCTATAGGTGTACCTCTTCATCCTTTTAGAATAGCTATGGGTGTGTAACTTTGTCATTTCAAAATCGCTAGAGGCATGCCTCTTAGTCATTTCAGAATAGATAACGGAGTACCTTATTGTTAATTCATTATAGCTATGGGTGTACCTCTTTGTCATTTCGAAATTGCTATGGCGTGCCGCTTTGTCATTTCACATTTCATAATCGCTACGAGTATACCTCTTCCTCATTTCAGAATAGCTATGGGTGTGCCACTTTGTCACCTCAGAACAGATATGAGTGCACCTCTTTGTAATTTCAAAATAGGTTTGGGTGTGCCTCTTGGTCCTTTCAGATTAGGTATGAACATGCCTCGCTGTCATTTCAGAATAACTACGGGCATGCCTGTTTGTTGTTTTAGAATAGCCATGGGTGTGCCTTTTTGCCATTTCAAAATAGATGTTTGTACCTCCTTGTAATTTCAGAATAGCTATGTGTGGCTCTATGCCATTTCAGAATAGCTAAGAATGGTCCTCTTTGTCATTTCAGAGGGTTGGCCTCTTTGTCAAATCAGAACAGCTATGAGTGTGCCTCTTTATCAATTCAGAATAACTATGATTGATGCTCTTCTAAATTTTGGAAAAGCACTGTGTGTGACTCTTCTTCATTTCAGAATAGATATGGAAGTGCCTCTGTCATTTCAAAATAATTATGGGTGTGCCTTTTTTTAATTTCGGAATGGCTATGTATTTGCCTTTTTGTTATTTCAAAAATGCTATGAATGTGCCTTTTTGTCATTCCAGAATAGCTATGGATGTGCGTCTTTCTCATTTCAGAATAGCTATGGGTGTGCCTATTTGGCATTTCAAAATAGCTATGGGTGTTCCTTTTCTGAAATCCATATGGTAATTCATGTGCTTCTTTGTCATTTTGGAATAGCTATCGGTGTGCCTCTTAGTCATTTCAGAATAGCTATGGGCGGGCCTCTTTGGCATTACAGAATAGCTATGGGTGTCGCTTTTTGTCATTTTGGAATAAGATATAGGTGCAACTCTGTCATTTCAGTTTAGCTACGGGGTTATATCTTTGTCTTATCAGAATAGCTATGGACGTGCCCCTTTTCATTTCAGAATAGTTATGGACGTGCTTCTTTGTCATTTCAGAAAAGTTATGGGTGTGCCTCTTTGTCATTTATGAATACGATTTGTGTGCCTCTTCGTTATTTTAAAATAACTATCGATGTGCCTCTTTGCAATTTCAGAATAGCTATGAGCACGCCTCTTTGTCATTTCAGAATAGCTGTTATTGTGCCTCTTTGTCATTTCAGAGTTGCTATAGGTTTGCCTCTGTTACTTCAAAATAACACCGCTTGTGCCTCATCGTCATTTCTGAATGGCTATGGGTGTTGCTCTTCTTAATTTCTGAAGGGCTTTGGGTGTGCATCGTTGTCATTTTAGAATAGCTATGGGAGTGTATTTTTGTCATTTCAAATTAGGTATGGGTGTAACTCTTTGTAATTTTAGAATAACTATGGGTGTGCATATTCGCCATTTCAGAAAAGCTATGGACGTGCCTCGTTGTCATTTCAGAATAGGTATGGGATTGCCTCTTTATCATTTTAGAATAGTTATGGGTGTGTTTCTTTGTCTATTCAGAATAACTTTGAGCTTGCATCTTTGTCATTTCTGAATAGCTATGGGAGTGCCTCTTTGTCATTTCAATATAGCAATGTGTGTGCTTCTTTGTCATTTAGAAATAGCCATGGGTGTGACTCTTTGTCATTTCAGAATAGATATGGGTGTGCCTCCTCGTGATTTCAGAATAGCTATGGTTGTACATCTTTTCAATTTTAGAATAGTTATGCCTCTTTGTTATTTCCGAATACCTGTGGATGTTCCTCTTTATCATTTCAAAATACCAATGTGTGTGCCTTTTTGTTATTTCAGAATAGCTATGGGTTGTCCTCTTTGTCATTTCAGAATAGCTATCAATGTGCCTTTTCATCCTTTTAGAATAGCCATGGATGTGCCTTTTTGCCATTTCAAAATAGATGTTTCTCCCTCCTTGTGATTTCAGAATAGCTATTTGTTTGGCACTTTGTCATTCCAGAATAGCTTTGGTCATGCCTAATTGTCATTACAGAATAGCTATGGGCGAGGCTTTTTTTTATATCAGAATAGCTATGGGCGTGCCTCTTCCTCATTTCAGAATAGCAAAGCATGTGCCTCTTTGTCATTTCAGAAAAGCTATGGGTATGCCTCTTCACCATTTCAGAATGGCTATGGGAATGCCACTTTTTCATTATAGAATAGCTATGTGTTTGCCTTTTTGTTATTTCCAAAAAGCTATGAGCTTACTTTTTTTTATTCCTAATAGCTATGAGTGTGCCTCTTTCTGAATTCAGAATAGTAACGAGTGTCCATCTTTGGTATTTCAGAATAGCTATGGGTGCTCCTTTTCTTAAATCAGAATGGTAATGCATATGTCTTTTTGTCATTTCAGAATAGCTATGGGTGTGCCTCTTAGTCATTTCAGAATAGCTATGGACGTGCTTCTTTGTCATTACAGAATAGCTATGGGTGTGCCTTTTTGGAAAATTCGGAATAGATATGGGTGCGACTCAGTCATTTCAGAGTAGCTATGGGTGTACCTCTTCATTATTTAAGAATAACTATGGGTGTGCCTCTTTGTAATTTCAGAATAGCAAGGTGCCTGCCTATTTGTCATTCCAGAATTACTATTAGTGTACCCCTTTGTCATTTCCGAGAAGCTATGGGTCTTCCTCTGGCATTTTAAACTAGCTCTGGTGTGCTTCTTCGTCATATCCGAATAGCTATGGGTGTTCCTCTTCTTAATTTCCGAAGAGCTTTGCTTTTGCATTGTTGTAATTTCAGAATAGTCAATAGTGTACTTCTTTATGAATTAAGTATAGCTATGGGTGTTTCTCTTCATCATTTCAATATAGCTATTGGTGTGCTTCTGTCAATTCAGAATAGTTATGGGTGATCCTCTTCCTCATTTCAGAATAACTACTGGTGTGAATATTTGACATTAGAGAATAGCTACGTTTGCACTTTTTGGTCATTTTAGAATAGCTAAATTTGTGCCTCTTCTTCATTTCAGAATAGCTATGAGTGTTACTCTTCTTAATTTCAATATAGCTATGGTCGTTCTTCTTTCCCATTTCTGAAAAGCTCTGGGCCTGCCACTTTATCATTTCAAAATAGCTATGGTGGTGCCTTTCTGACGTTTCAGAATAACTATGGGTATACCTATTAGTCATATAAGAAAAGCTATGGGCATGCCTATTTCTAATTTCAGAATAGTTATGGATGTTCATCTTCTTCATTTCATAATAGCTATGGATGAGCCTTTTAGTCATTTCAGAATTACCATGGGAGTGCCTCTTTGTCTTTCTGAATAGCTATAGCCGTGCCTCTATATCATTTCAGATTAGATATGGGTGTGCCTTTTTGACATATTAAGAATAGCTTCTTTGTCATTAAATAATAGATATTGGTGTACCTCTTTGTGATTTCAGAAAAGTTATGGGTGTGGCTTTTCTTCATTCCAGAATAGCTATGGAAGGGCTTATTTATCGTTTCAGAATAGCTATTGACGTTCCCTTTTGTCCTTTCAGAATAGCTATGGGTATGCCTCTTCATCATTTCAGAATAGCTATGGGCATGCCTCTTCCTCATTTCAGAATAGCTATGGCGTGCCTTTTTGTCATTTCAGAATAGCTATAAGCAAGCCTCATCGCCATTTCAAAATAGCTATGGCCATGCCTCTTTGTCATTTCAGAATAGATATGGGTGTGCCTCTTTGTCATTTCAGAATAGCTATGGGTGTGCCTCTTAGTCATTTCAGAATAGCTATGAGTGTGCCTCTTTGTCATTTCAGAAAACCTATGGGCATGCCTCATTGTCATTTAAAATAACTCTTAGTATGCCACTTTGACACTAAAGAATATCTATGGGTGTGGCTCTTCGTATTTCAGAGTAGTTGTGGTTGTAGCTCCCCGTTATTCCTGAAAAGCAATGGTCGCATCTCTTTGTCATTTCAGAAAAGATATGGGTGTACCTCCTCGTCATTTCAGTATAACTATGACTGCCTCTTCGCCATTTCACAATGACTATGGGTTTGCCTCTTTGTCATTTCTTAATAACTATATGTGTGCCATTTTGTCATTTCAGAATAGCTATGAGTGTTAATCTTCTCAATTTTGAAATAGCTTTGGATGTGCCTTTGTCATTTCAGAATAGCCCTGGGAGTGCCTCTTCATCATTTCCGAATAGCTGTTGGTGTTCCTCTTCGTAATATTCGAAGAGGTTTGGGTGTGCTTCTTTGTAATTTAAGTATAGCTCTTGGTGTGCTTCTGCCATTACAGAGTAATTGTGCCTCTTCTTCATTTCAGATTAGCTATGGGTGTGTTTATTCATCATTTCAAAATAGCTATGCGTGTTCCTTTTCTTAATTTCAGAATAGCTGTTTTTGTGCCTATTCGTCAATTCAAAATATATATGGGTGTGTTTCTATCATTTCAGAATAGCTAAGGGTATGCTTCTTCATCAATTCAGAATAGCTGTGAGAGTACATCTTCGTCATTTCACAATAACTATGGATGTGCCTCTTAGTCATTTCAGAACAGCTAGATGTGTGATTTTTTTTTCCATTTCAGAATAGCTATAGGTTTGCTTCTTCTCTTCATCTTTTCAGAATAGCTGTGGGTGTTCCTCTTTTTAATTTCCGAAGAGCATTGGGTGTGCTTCTTTGTCATTTCAGAATAGCTATGGATATGCTTCTTTCTCATTTCAGAATAAGCAAGGGTGTGCATATTTGTCATTTCAGAATAGCTATGAGTGTGCCTGTGTCATTTCATATTAGCTATACGTATGCTTCTTCGTCGTTTCTGGATAGCTATGAGTATTTTTTTTTTCTTGATTTCGCAATAGCTATGGGTGTGCCTCTTCATCATTTCAGAATAACTATGGGTTTTCCTCCTCTTAATTTCAGAATAGCTATGGGTGTGTCTCTTTTTCATTTCAGAATAGCTATGGGTGTGCCTCTTCATCATTGAAAAATAGCTATAAATGTGATTTTTGTCATTTAAGAATAGCTATTAGGTGTGCATGTTCATCCTTTCAAAATAACTATGGGTGCGCCTCTATAATTTTTGGAGAGCTTTAAGTGCACTTCTCTGTCATTTCAGTATAGCTACGAGTGCTCATCTTTTTAATTTCAGAATACCTATGTGTGTTCTTCTGGATTTCAAAATAGCTATGTGTGTGCCTCTTCATCATTTCCGAATAGATATGGTTGTGCTTCTTTGTTATTTCAGAATAGCTATGGGTGTCCCTCTTTGCCATATCAGAATAGCTCTGGTTGTGCCTCTTCATCATTTCAGAATAACTATGGGTGTGCCTCTGTCATTTCCTAATAACTAAGAATGGACCTCTTCTTAATTTCAGAATAGCGATTGGTGTGCCTCTTCATCATTTCAGAATAACTATGGATGTGCCTCTTTGTTATTTCAGGGAAGCTATGAAAATGCCTCCTCCTCATTTCAAAATACCCATGGGTGTGCGTTTTTATCATTTCAAAATATCTATGAATGTTACTCTTATTAATTCAGGAATAGCAATGGGTGTGCCTCTGTCATTTCATAATAGCCATGGGTGGTCCTCTTCTTAATAATAATAATAGTAATAATACATGTGTCTCTTCGTCATTTCAGTATACCTATGGGTGTGCCTCTTAATCATTTCAGAATATCTATGGGTGTTCCTCTTAGTCATTTCAGAATACCTGTGAGTGTTCTTCTTCTGAATTTCAGAAGAGCTATGCATGTAATTCTTCGTCATTTCAGAATAACTATGGGTGTGCCTCTTCGATATCTCGAGATAGCTTTGGGTGTGCCTCTTTGTCATTTCAGGATAGCTAAGATTGTACCTCTTCTTCATTTCAAAATAGCTATGGGGGTTCCTTTTCTTAATATCAGAATAGCTATGTGGGAGCGTCTTCGTCATTTCAGAATAGCTAGGGGTGTGTTTCTGTCATTTCAGAATAGCGAAGGGTGTCCTTCTTTTTCATTTCAGAATAGCTATGGGAGTGCCTCTTCGTCACTTAAGAATAGATATGGGTGTTCCTCTTCGTCATTTCAGAATAGCTATGGGTGTGCCTCTCTGTCATTTTAGAATACCTATGGGTGTACCTTTTTGTCATTTCAGAATACCTATGGGTGTTACTCTTTGTCCTTTCACAATAGCTATTGGTGTGCCTCTTCGTCATTTTACAACAGCTAAGGTTGGGCCTTTTTTCATCATTTTTAATAGCTATAGGTGTGCCTATTTTCCATTTCAGAATTGCTACGTATGTTCCTTTTTGTCATTTCAGAATAGCTAGGGGTGTGCCTCTTTGCCATTTCAGAATAACTATGTGTGTTCCTCTTCATAATTTCAGAATAGCTATGGGTGTGATTCTTCGACATTTCACAACAGCTAAGGTTGGGCTTTTTTTTATCTTTTTGGAATGGCTACGGGTGTTCCTATTTTCCATTTCAGAATAGCTAGAGATAATCCTCTTCGTCATTCCATAATAACTATGGGTGTACCTCTTTGTTAATTCAGAATAACTATGTGTGTACCTCTTCGTTATTTCACAACAGCTAAGGGTAGGCCTTTTTTCATCATTTTTGAATAGCTATAGGTGTGCTTATTTTCCATTTCAGAATAGCTACGGGTGTATCTCTTCGTCTTTTCATAATAGCTATGGGTGTTCCTCTTCGTCATTTCAGAATAGCTATGGGTGTGCCTCTCTGTCATTTTAGAATACCTATGGGTGTACCTTTTTGTCATTTCAGAATAGCTATGGGTGTTACTCTTTGTCATTTCACAATAGCTATTGGTGTGCCTCTTCGTCATTTTACAACAGCTAAGGTTGGGCCTTTTTTCATCATTTTTGATAGCTATAGGTGTGCCTATTTTCCATTTCAGAATTGCTACGTATGTTCCTTTTTGTCATTTCAGAATAGCTAGGGGTGTGCCTCTTTGCCATTTCAGAATAACTATGTGTGTTCCTCTTCATAATTTCAGAATAGCTATGGGTGTGATTCTTCGACATTTCACAACAGCTAAGGTTGGGCTTTTCTTATCTTTTTGGAATGGCTACGGGTGTGCCTATTTTCCATTTCAGAATAGCTAGAGATAATCCTCTTCATCATTGCATAATAACTATGGGTGTACCTCTTTGTTAATTCAGAATAACTATGTGTGTACCTCTTCGTTATTTCACAACAGCTAAGGGTAGGCCTTTTTTCATCATTTTTGAATAGCTATAGGTGTGCTTATTTTCCATTTCAGAATAGCTACGGGTGTATCTCTTCGTCTTTTCATAATAGCTATGTGTGTGCCTCTTCGTTATTTCAGAATAGCTAAGGGTGTGCCTCTTCGTCTTTTCACAAAAGCTATGGGTGGGTTTTTTTTTTTTTTCATCATTTTTGAATAGCCATGGGTGTTCCTACTTTCCTTTTCAGAATAGCTACGGATGTTCCTCCTCATCATTTCATAATAGTTATAGGGCTGTCTCTTCGTAATTTCAGAATAATTATGGGTGTGCCTCGTTGTCATTTCAGAATAACTATGGTGTTTACTTATGTTAATATAAAGTTGAGTACTTTTTCTATATTCCAGCGTTTCTCTACAGATTGTAGAGTCATACAGGATGCTGCAGAAGAAATCTATCAACCTTATGTAAATGTTTCTCATTACCCATGTCATTATGTATCCAATTTTTTGTAGGTAACGTGCAAACAAATCATTATATATACATTTATATAAATATATATATATATATTTATATATATATACACACACACACACACACATATATATATATATATATATATATATATATATATATATATACATATATATTTATATATATATATATACATATATATATGTATATATATATATATATATATATATATATATATAGGTATATATATATACATATATATATATATATATATATATATATATGTGTGTGTGTGTGTGTGTGTGTATGTGTGTGCATAGGTGTGTACAATTGTGTTTGTTTGTGTGTTTGTGTGTGTGTCTGAAACCCATCAGAGATTCCGAACATCTTACCATTTTCCCAGAGAAAAAGAGGGAATGAACAAAAACTCAAACAATGAGAAAAGGTATCTTAATAATTATTCACAATAAGTTTGTATGCAATTAATTGTTTGCAAAAAATAGTTATATCCATTTATATTCAATAACCATGTAAATTTAATATTACTTGTTGAAAACTAACTGAATATCTTCAACATTAGCAATTTAATAATTTTACTCTCAAAGAACATTTGTAGATTTAAACCTTTTGTGACTATTCAAAACTTATATCCACTGTATGTCCTTGCCGTATGTCAGCTACAATCTTCTATAACAACAATCAATAATCTTTCAGTCCCTGTTTAGCTCAAGATTTAATTTCCACGCCTGCATTAGTAATTATCAGATTAGCGTAATTTTTTCTCACCTTGCCGAGGTGTGGAAACTTTAGAGAATTCCCACTAGATATGTCTAAGCTTTAACCTGGGCCCTCTAACACCACAAGGGAAATTTACGTGCCTCCTTTATTGTTAAGCTTATGTCATACTAACTCTACCCTACCCAGATTTTTAAACTGTTTAATACCTTCATTTCCACATCCTTCATCACTCTTCACGTAGCTGAATCTTAAGACTGATCCCCTCTTGGCATATCTACCCAGTGTTCTCTCTATTTTCCAGGATTGACTGCCCCACCGGTCGTCCTGGCCAATGACGAACTATCAAGGTGGACTTCGGAACTTCACCCTGCAAATCTCCTGGCGGATGTATTCCGCTCCCTCCGATACTCTTCCTACGTAACACCTAAAGAGAGATGACCTTCCTTTGAGCCAAAAGAAGTTCGTGACGGGTGGCTCCAAAAAAGTCTAAGTGTACTGGTGGCGGACTTAGAGTGTGGCCAGAGCACAACCTACAAGCCTTCGGTCAACCCAAGCCCAATGAATTCCAAAAACAATATAACTACTTCCCCCTAACTGATGCAGATTTAAGCAGTGTTCTCCTAGTGTTTATTGTTTCTGTCATCAAAGTGTTTCATTTTTTTTTTTTTTTTTTAAATAAAAAAGACAAGTTGAAACTAAAGAAACGTGTTATTGGTATGCAAAGAAGAAGGAAACAAGCAAACTTAAAAATAACTATTCATCTGTAGGAGATTTAAGAGAGATAATTACTAGATATAATCACATTAACCCCTCCCCCCAATTGCAAAACCCTCCCCGAGTTATCGATATCCTCCGGACTAGGGGTTCATAGATTACCCACATAAATTTTGTGTGAGGACTTGTATGCATTCCGGACCCCTTGATAAAAAAAAAAAAAAAAGATTGTTTCTTCTCGGTCCATAAGACAAAACTTTATCTCTAACACTCTTGATTTTCATTTAATCAAATGTGACATAAATACCTTTTAATTTCAAATTCAATTCACCACGGAATCACAGGCCCAGAAATTCCATCAATAATAAGTATTTTTACCCGGCCAAAGATTCGAGCTTTGCACAGAGTAGAAATGAAAACAAACAGTTTCAATTAGTCTATTAGACCATTCAGCCGTAAAGAGAAATGAGTTTTAATACTAACTCTGGCGTAAATATTTCTGTCAAGTGAAAGATAGAATAAAAAATCAACCCATCTCCAACATTGCAACTGATATGTGAGTGTACAACAC
>NC_090726.1:92620755-92623255 GCF_036898095.1 Palaemon carinicauda
GCAGAAATACATTTACTTTTCTCCATTTTTTGTTTGGTGTCGATACTTGTTTCGGATCACTTCGTGACTTTGTCTTCGGGACTACATTGATTTTTTTTTTAATTACACATAATTATATAGGTTATGGTGGTGAAAATTTAATAAAAAAATATTTGGATATTCGGAAAACATTCAACAAAAAGGGATAAATGACAACATTTGATTCTTTGAAATATAAATACCATATTTTAAGATCCTCTTTAAATACATAAATGATTTCTCAAGATGCTTCATGAATTTCATGAAGCTTCTGATTCCATTCTTTGCAGCCAGACTGACGTCGGTTCCTCGAGAACGCCATCTCTTGTTCAAAGCAGACCAAGTTGTGAAGCTTACACGCTCCCGCAGAGATTTGGTAAGTGATCTGCAGTGATCTCAGACTCGCCAGCACCACCCATGCTAAGTTGATTGCTGTGAGCGATCATGCCTAAATCTTCCACCATCACCAATCGGCAGTGGCCAGTGTAGAGATACAAAAATTGGACCAAACACAGGCATGAATATAACAACCCTGCCTCAGCCCCCAGTCGCCAGCGGCAGTGAAACAACAGCCCAAGGTGATGTGCAATCTCTGGACTAGAACAGGCGCCCTTTGGAAACTGAACCTTGCAAAATACAACGTTAGAACCCTGTCTAAAGGAGAAGATATTGCTGCATTATCAGAAGAGCTGAAAGATTTAAATGGAATCAAGTTGAATTAGAAGAACTGGGAAATCTTATATAGAGTTAAAGGAGGGCCATATACTTTTCTTTAAAGGACATGTAATGAAGGAAGAAAATGGAATGGCTTTACTTATTGAAAAATTATGCAGGTAACATAGAAGAATTTTGTAGTACTTGTAACAGAATTGCAGGATTAACGAGCAAACTAAATAAGATGTATAAACTGAAGATCATTCAAACGTATGCACCTGGAACATCCTATACAAAGGAAGAAATTGAAGATCTGAAGATATCTATGAAAAAGCATTAGATTCAACTCATTTGTTTCCGGTAATTTCAGTGCTAAAGTAGGTCAAAGGAAAAGAGGAGAATAAGCAGTAGTTATATTTGGAGTAGGTGCAAGAAATGGAAGAGGAGATATGCTTATAAATATTCCTGAAAGAAATAATCTTAAAATCATAAACCCTTGTTTTATAAAAATGAACATAGAAAATAGACATGGAGAAGCCCGAATGGAGAAAAAAAATAGATTTTTTTTTTCAGTGAAAAAGTTAATTTCGTTGAATATATGTAACAGTGTTAAACAAGTTAAAGTCAAGCGATCATATAAGGTGAGAAGAAAAACTTGTCTAGATCTAAGGAAAGAAAGAGAAAAACCAATTTTAGAAAAGAATATAAATACTCCTGTAATAAGAGAAAAATCTAACAAATTTAGTTTGGCCATACAAAATCGGTACTCCCAATTACATGATGAAAGAAGTCAGTAAAGAAAAAATTAACAGTAATTCAACAAAATTGGTATTAGAATTAATACGAAAGATAAGTGGAGAAGTTCCTAAACATAATCAAGGTGAGCCATCAACAAAGACCAAAAACCTTATAAAGAAAATATTGGAAATGAGGGTAAAATCCAAGAGAGATGAGATAGAATTAACAGAACTGTCCAAATTGATAAATAAAGAAAACCAAAGACAATTAGAACAAAATTGAGGAAGCACTAGGGAAAGGAATAAGCATCAAATTGAAGATAACAAGACCGATATTTGCTTTAAAGAAGGAAAGTGGTAATAACAACAAAAGAGATGGAGTGATAGAAATTATAGAGTTTTTCTACACAATGGTATACACTAACTTTACCACTGGAAATAATGAAAAACCTGGGCTAGTACGGAAAGTAATAGTAGGAGGAATAGAGAGAGTATTAAAAAGCATAAAAAGAAACAAAGAAGCAAGAAAAGATGACCTAACAATTAATTTGATTACAGGAGAAGATTTCATAATAGTAAAACTAGCTGAACTTTACACAAAATGTCTGCAAGAATGCTCTTTGCCTACAGCTTGCATTGGCGTAGGAGTAGGGAGGACTGCGGGCTATACCCCCCACCACTCACTTTTTGCTGAAAATATACTTTTTTATCTTTTACTTCAGAAGAGGTTAAAAGATGTTAATCTGCATAAATTGAATAACTCAGAAAAAGTCAATGATATTGAATTACAAGCATTCAGCAAGTCATGCTTCATGAGAATTGTCATTCAAAAGCAATTTCTGGAATAGAAGGGTTCTGTTAACATATACTACCATGTTAAAGTAAGGAGTTATTCTACTTGTACCATTTACATCATATATGTATTTATATGTTTTCCGTGTTTCCGTCTAAATGATAAATACTTTTTATATCACAATATGGTAGATTCATATTCTCTAGAAATGAAGTCCTTAAGAAAACATGAGAGTAAATAAGGAAACTCACTGCATAAGGTCTGTAATATATTTCTAGGGGACTGGGGATAGCAATCA
>NC_090726.1:92630755-92640755 GCF_036898095.1 Palaemon carinicauda
GAATGGAAAATTGTTAGATTGAAAGTTATTGGGAAAGACAATTAAAGAAAATTGTAATTATTCGAAATGCAAAATCTTTAGACAAACGCTAGTGTAAAACCTATGTAAAAGAAGTATAGCAAATGCAATAATCTGAAATACAAATATCTATATTAAAACTTAATTGTGATACGAAAAAAATTACACATTAAAGTTTCGTGACAAACCGCACAATGCCCCAACCACTGAATACTCATTAAAATTTGCTACCGAACTCTTGATAGCATGGCTCCCTGATCTCAGTATTGCAATATGAATGTCTTCAAATCCTGGTCTATCTTAAGAGCGTATAGTAACTTCCATATTGTTGGATGAAGGGATGACACTCTCAAAGCAAGATCACATAATCATTTCAAAAGTGAAAATTCGCTTATGCCTTCTTCTAGGACGACAATACATAAGTCTTCAAAATAATCAATAACTTTGTCCAAGGGGCCAGGGGTAGGGCCAACAGCATTCTAATTCCTAAAGCAAATTTGGAATCTGTATCTCTTTTACCTTCAGACTACAATCACAAATCTTTCGATAGAGGCAGGGACATTAGTACAAAAGACATCTGTAATGAGAGGCTGTGTCGCAAATTCAAAATATAACATTACAGTTGAAATTGGTAAATTGGGAACCATAAACTGGAGTTGAGCAAACAATATTCTATTATAAGTTTCTGCCGTTATCTCGGTAAGATGAACTACCGGAATGGTAAGTAATTCTTCACAAAATGTACCCTATATAATTGTTCAAATAGATGATGTACAGTTTTAAATGTCCCATCCACTTGTAAATGTTCACTGTTCTCAAGTATACTCAGAATATTCCTAGCTTTTCATTTACAATGATAAGGTTTATTATCACTTTATACAACAATTCAGATCATTTTTACTTTGAATAATTGTCTCTTAGAATCATTTTCTTTGAACAATAACGTTTATTATCATTGTTCAAACACAATTCGAATAATTATCATTTCAAATAATTGTTTATTAGTCATTTTCTTTCTAGCAATTTTTTATTCAAAAAACTGTTTTTCGAATAATTATTTTCGAATAAGTTTTTCGCATAATTTTCATGATACGATAAATCCAGTAAACGATTGTATTCACTAACATTTCTTGTCACTTCATACTGCATCATGAAAGTCTACAGGAACATCTTGAATATCATAGCATAGCAAAAAATAAATAAAATCCACAATAAAAACGAGAGGGAACTTGAGTAATCAAGGAGAGAGAATATATCCTTAGTATGGGCTAAAATAATCTTATCTTCATTTATGTCGTTGTAGTAAAAGTAAACTTCCATCCCTTCTTCTTTCTCAAGACTATAACGATCATCCACCGAACTGGATCACAGCTCTTCTTAGATGGTTTGCCGTGGTTTTGGGAAAACGGCGGATTCGAAAATCATAAAGTGAAATTCACACTAACTGCGGGTTTGACCACAGCTGTCTCAATAATGAGACGGCAATGGTTTGGCTCACACTTGAGCCACTCTAATCATGGTGGTACCATTCCTCCAGACAAACGGAATGGGATAGAATAGGGAATAGACATTTGGGAGTCAGCGCTCGATGGTATCATTGGTGGAGGAATTAATTCCATGGCAGGCTATGGAGTCTATTTCAGGGTGTCAAATAGTTTTAATTTTTCTTTCTCTGAAAACTATTTGTTTCCATTTACTTTCTTCACTTTTGTTACTCCCCCCCCCCAAAAAAAAAAGTGGTTCATGTTGATCCTGATTCTCTTACCCCTGAATCCCTTGTTACTGTAAATGATCTATGCGACTGTTGACAATGTAAGCATTACAAAGAAAAATAATATTTCTTTTCATAATAAAGAAAAAAGAAACTGGAGATCCTGTACGGACACGGAAGCAGTTTCCGTTAGAAAGGAAGCTGTTAGCCAAGGTTGTGCAAGTGAGACCCACCATAAACCTTTGGTTCTTCAAAAATCCGTTTTGTCTGTCTGCTATGTGCTGTTGTAAGTACAGTGGCCAAATTCTTCAGGTTAAAATAATTAACATCTTGTCTGCCCCTCTTCTCTTTTGGCTTCTCCCCATCATCATGTAAGATACACGCTGTGCTTGGTGTACACAAATTACTGCTGTTAGATGACTCCGTGTTGCATAGAGTTCCTTTGGAAGCATAACATCAGACACAGAAGTGCTGTTTTGAAACTAGTTTGCATTAAGTTTTAAAACAGTCGTTAAATAATCTACATTTTGTGCAGACAAATTGTTGAATACATGGAAATACTTTGGCTAAATATAACTCCCCGCGAAGAAAATTAAGAAACATGAACATAATCCAACTTCATAATCCATTTCAAAAAGGTCGATGTCTATTTTCTTAGCCCATTGAGTAGAAAACACCTCAAAACTAAACGAAAAGTATTAAAAAGATACTTACGCTTCTTAAAACCCCTAAAGAATTGCTGCACAGCACCTTCATTCAACAAGCAAACTACAAGAGAATGTCACGGATTGTAAATAAGAAAACAGCTTAAACTCACCTCTATATCTATAATACGAATACACAGCAAACGGCAACAAGTACAAGTGTGATATAATGTTGACTGCCCATGAAATTCCATGCTACCTTCAGAATCCAGTGGATGCTCTATGTAATGTGCACACAGGTATATAAATTACATGTATGGACTACAAGAAGCCAAGACAGCCAAGCTGTGCTAGTGAAAATTGACTCCAATACTTGTGGGCTGCGCTTTTTGGGGAGCGCTGCGGACCGAAGGTTGAGATTGAATTTCTTGGCTAATTGGGGTGAGATATGTCACGTGTCACATAATTTGGTCATTTTGCCTCCAAGTTCCCTGCCCCACAATGTACATGGTAGGCTCGTGGTATGCATAAATAAGCATGTCGACAATTGTCAAAATGACATTTTCTCTTCACGAACTCACAGTGACAACATGAAAAAGAAATGGAATCAAATCAATTAGCATAAATTAAGGTAATACCACCCTTGCAAGAGTAGTGAATAATTAGAGGTGTAGAGCCTGTATTGCGTGGAGTACAACGTTACCTATTTCACTGGCCTGCAGTGCTGGGTTCTCTGTTAATATGGACGCATGTGGTATGTACAATCAGCACTCAGCATAGCCTAATAGCCTATGCATTGTGTTGTTTGGCTTTGCTGGGATTTGAACCCGCGTCTCTTACAAGAACGATGAATAAATGTGTCACAGATGGAGAGCCTGTGTTGCGCAGAGCTCAATGGTACCAATTTGGACATCCTGGCATGAATCATTTGCTTGCAAATGGGACGTACATTGTCCACACGTGGTCTGGAAAATCAAAATCTGGGAGGTCACGTGACCACTTGGCCCCGCGTAGCACGCGCTATGTACGAGGTAGCGACAAGTCGCGTATACTGTTTGAAAGAGCATGTCACCTGCTATACTCATACAGGTGGTGGGCAATACTAGACTACTTGCTCTCGAACAGGGCACTCGCAAAGTGGGCCATTCTTATATTGGTACAAAATGTCGCAGTTTTCCACACTCCCCCCGCCCCGAATCTCCGGTAGGTTCAAGTCCCCATGGACAAACAAGCCCCCCAGCAAGTGTGTGTACCCCACACAGGCATTGGGTCCCATTACTATCCGTAGGGTGCTAGGGGGCCCCAAGTTCCATGTGAGATCTGATTTTTATATTAATTCCTTGTCATTTTTAAATGGTTGTACGCAAATGTAGAGCAATGTGCTGTGAGATATCATTAATGAAAAATATATTTCCTTTATCATTTATGTAGAATGATAAAAAACATTGTTGTCACTCTGTGTGGCAAATAAATAATAAATGATGAGAGGCGGGGAATTAGACGACTTTACATGATAAGAAGATTTATTGTCAAAGAAACACGAGCATAGATATTCTTCAATAGAACTCTAAATCTTTTTAATCAAACAACTAATGTAATATAAGTCTCACGCTGAATTTTAAATTACTGGAACAGTTTATCATAATGTTAGTTAACAATTGATATCTTGTAAATTACAGACACACTCCGGGAAAACGGACTTAAGGGGAGACGGTTATATGAATACTTTACTTACTCTGATGGCTGCTTTTCCGGCCCCATACAGCAGGAGAACCCTACTCTCTACAGGACCTCCGCTGTCGTTTTACCTTGTTCGTTCAGAGTATTTTTCGTTTGAGATCACGTATTGTTCATAAAGGATATTCTTCTGTTTTTTGGCGTTAATTTTATTTCTATATATTCAAAGCTTGTTATACTAATTCTTTTCAACGTTTTGAGATTTGAGTAACTTTTATGAATAAAGAGTCCGACACCCCCACCAGACCTACCTTCTCTCGGTATGTGAAAGAAGGCAGGTGTGGGGGGCGTCATTTCAGTGATCTTTGCCTTGTCAAAGTTGTTTAGCCATGTTTCAGATAATCCTAGTATATCTAAATATTTCTCGTTTATCAATTGTCGAATTTGAACAGTCTTATTACCTACAGATTGTATATTTACATAGCCACAGTTTATGACATCCCTAGTAACCATGATCAGTATTTTCCGCTAGTCTTTTCAATTCCAAGTCAAAAGCATTGCAGTCTCTAGGATTTACTGTGTGGTCACTTGGTCTGTTTAACTTTGTGCAGTTTATACACTTTGACACTTCCGAATTACACTCCCTGGTGGAGTGTCTCCCTGAACATTTCCCGCAGACTTTATCTTCATTCTTAGACTTGCAATCTTTTTCAAAATGTCCATACCTCTGACAGTGGTAGCAGGTGATCACGTGGTACCTAACACGTATGTTATAGATACCGCATCGTAACGAAACTTTGTCCCCATTATCATGAATAGCCCTCCGAACTTCAGGATCACATTTCAGCACATGGTGGGTGGTTCCCCCCCCCCCCCCCAGGCATTTTTCTTCAGGACTACACTTATCTTATCTTCTATATTTTGGATATGGTCCAGGCAGCAATTTCTTTGAATCAAAGCATTTACTACATCATCTTCATCATTGTAGACATTGCATATCATTATTTTGGGTTTTAGTTATCCAATTCTTTTCGTTTCAGTGTCAGCCACCAATGTCTGAGTTTTGTTTGCCGCCTCTTCTCTGATCATATTGTTTGCAATGTTTACAAAAACATTTGCATTCGTAGTTGACCTCGTGTTAAGTATAGGAATGTCTTTAAGTGCTTGTTCAACCTCACGTTTTCTTTCAGTAATTTTAGTTGTATTAGTTGATTTAATTATCAACAGATTTTGGGTCTATCAATGTTTGAAGTGTTGCTTTAATTGATTCCATATTCATGGCAAGAATGTCAACTTTCTCAGTGAGGTCGGTGGTCTGGGTGGAATTTGCTGCATCAGCGCTAAGGTCCGCAAGTTTGTTTTCCAAGTCATCTATTTTCACATCTTGTTCATACAGGGCCAGATCTCTCACGTTCACATCTTCCTTTAATTTTGATATTACTAAATTGTTTTGTCTACCATCACGTGCGCAGTGTCGGCATAACCAGTCTAGGTTATTCCGTTCTTTCTCAGTGATGGCTGTCATTATATGCACACATTTCTTATGGTAGAGTCTATTGCATTCTCATACTATCCCATTTTCCGTTCTCCCTCCGTGTTCTTACATATGAGGCAGACATAGGTAGGAGCAGACATAGTGTACTGTTTCTTATCACTTAGGTTTCTCTATAAGACTAACTAATATCTTTTCAATGATATTCTAAGCGAGAAACACAGAGCTAAAAAACGACTCAGGCGTGTATGACAGAGCTCCACACAACATGTCTACACTCTAGCACTCTCTAGGATTGTTATAACAAAAAAGGACAGTTATTGGACGTTTCGTGGCGTAGCAACGCCAGCCATGGCTGATATAGGCCTTCCATGGCAGGTGGGACTTCTGAGGGTTGCCCACTCAAGAATTGAGCTTGATCTGAACTCGTATTCGACTGACTAACCTTGGCTTCCCAACTGTTCTTATTTCTCACACATTGCTCGGGGGTATGAGGGTTTGTCTGGCCTCTCGGTAACGGTGGCAGGTGATGCAACCGCATCAGGCTGGTTCTCACCTCCTTTTCGTCCCCTCTCACCGGTGTGCCTGTTGACATGGAACAGATTCAGTACACGTGTGCTTGGGTCAGCAGATATCTACAGTAATAATCGGTTTAAGCTGACTTCCACACTACCCAGGGACCATGGAGATGAGGTCATAGGTCGGCAACCGCCACCCTACATCCTGCTCATTTACCTAACAGTTGATATTTTTATTTCAATCATTTTATATGTGACATTGTTGAAATCATCACGTAATGATGAATATTCTGTAACTACATGTTTTAAAATCTAAAAAGAAAGATAGTGAATCTTACTTAATTTCATTGATTTCTAAACGTATTTTTTAATAAAGTAACATTAATTGAGTTAAATTTATGAAGTAAAACTTAAGTAACTTCGTAGGAGAAATTGAAGCAGATTGCTCAATGATTTTGTTTCAGTTTGCATAGAAACATTTTCTAAAATGATTATGAGCAGAGGAGATAAGGTGCCGGATTTTATTCTGGTATTGGTAGTAACGATTAGATACTAAATCATTTATTATATCATAATCAAATTAATCTTATTATCAATTTCTTTTATGATAATTAATTTTATAATTATTATGATTATTACTGTTGTTATTAATGATGTCAATAACAATGATAATGATAATAGTAACAATGATATTGATATTGTTGTTATCATTGTTAATGGTAATAGTATTTTTATCGACTATTATTATTATTATTATCATTAGTAGTAGTAGTAGTAGTAGTAGTAGTAGTAGTAGTAATATTTCTATAATGATGATGTTATTTAACAAACTTCAAATAATCTTGTTTATTCATTAAGTCTTATATGATGCTTTTCTTCAGCAAGTGTGTTTTTTTTTTAATAAGTTCCCAAAGAGCATGACATGATCTCATCTGCTGCTGTTGTTATTGTGGTGTTTTAACATTGACATTTGCGAAATTGTGTGACATATGAGCATGATGATAGCCACTATAAGGAGAGGGTTTAGTAAAGGGTATAGTAATAATGAAGCGAATGACAGATGAAGGCATGCTTGAAACATAAACACTGTATGGAAGTGAATGAGAGACCAGAAATAATAAAAAAGAGAACCATAGGGAAATGTCCTTCACAACCCCATATGATGGACAAAATATTATTCCTTGTTCCTTATCATTTTTCATTTTTCCGATTACTGAACACCCTACACCCATTATCTCTCTCTCTCTCTCTCTCTCTCTCTCTCTCTCTCTCTCTCTCTCTCTCTGTACGCGGGTGACCGAGCCCACTTGTGTGATCCGATAAATAAGCTGATTTAACGCGGATAACAAAAGGCTATCGAGTGCAATATAGCTACAAGTTTTCGTGAATAGTCGGTGATTAGTTTGAGGTCAGAAAAGTGGGATAAAGTGTCGGCATAGGATAGTTATCTTGTGAATTACTAAAAATCTGAACAAGATGGCACTCCATAACACAGGCAAAGCATGGAGGGACATTGCTGCAATCAGCAAGAGTAAATTCCATGAGTTGGCACAACAAGAACTAGACCTTTTGATAACAGAGGTCGCTAGTAGCTCCAACCAGTGCGACGGAAAAATATTCTCAAACATATTGAAACAAACTGATCCAAAAAACTGGAGCAAGTCTGCCTAAAACATCATCAAAATAAAAGAAGAAATTCCAAAGAAGATCCAGGTGATAAAGAGACTTATAAAGAAAGTTTACATCAATCAACACATCCCATCAAAGAACAAAAAGAACCATAGGAAGTCCAATATGGTGAATATGCTGATTGATGCAATGGGAAAAAGAATGCCAAAATGGTGCAATATGTTGTAAGATGTGGTATTCCATTACTAATCCGCATCGGCTGATCATAAAATGCGATGCATATCATGAACCAACACACCTTACTTGCACTGAAGTACAACAAAAAATAGAAAATAAAGTCACAAAGGTATTCTGCTCACCACACTTAGTCTGGATAGAAAATATAATTAAGTCGAGACTGAATCTGCAAATAGTTGAAGATAAAGAAGAAGAAGAAGAAGAAGAAGAAAAAGAAGAAGAAGAAGAAGAAGAAGAAGAAAAAAAAAAATTAACAGGATATGTGTAAGGATGCAGAGGAAATCACTGATGCCATTTAACAACATACTTACGGTGAAATGAATTATCAGATGGAAACAAATAATAGACCCAGAAGACTCTACCCGGACCTACATACTTTTAGGGAAGAGCAAGAAAAAGAAAAAAAGAAAAGAAAGATATAGTCTGCAATTCACTGAAAAGAGGGAATTGCAGATTTGGTGGAAGATGCTACTACAAGCATCCAAAGATATGCCATAATTATGAAATATATGGTAAATGTGCATTTTTAGACGGATATGGAGATGAATGCAGAGATCCCCATCCAAAAAATGCAAAAACCTGAAAGAAGGAAAATGATGCAAATTGAACTAAAATTGTCAATATATGCATCCTGCAATCATGAATGAAAGTCAGAAAATCAAAAGCAAACAGAAAAGAAAAATGAAAGCAAAAATTAAACTAAAAAGAAACAAAAAACAAGCCTAGTATATACCGCGTTATGCACAAAAAGGCCCAAGATATGATGCCTTTCAACCCAAATATGAACAATTAGAGCCCAACTACAAAGAATGCATCTATAATGACAGGGGTTGGTGCAGATATGGGGATAATTGCACGTATTCACAAAAATGAATAAGAAGGTGAAAGAGCAAATATAATAGAAATATTGGATTTTTGAATGGCAAAATTCCTGGAAATGAAGAAAAGAACATCATATCAGAACAGGAAGGAAGCATGGGGGAATCCATATTATTACCAATATTAAATGATGGGGATAAAACACAAACCGTCATAGTAATGAATGCACAGGGTTTAGTCACGAGTAACTCTAAAAGGAAAATAGAGTTCTTAGAAGAACTAAAATGGAAAAAATAGTTATATTAGATATAAGTGGAACATGGTATTCCCAAGAGACTGGCAGTGATGACCAGATAAAGGGTTTCCAAACATATAGATCAGACAGAACAAATAGGAATCAAGGGGGAACCGCAATATATGGAAGAGACATAAATCAAGGATAAGTCTGAGAAAAATACAGCAACACAGAATGTGAATTGATAGCGGTAGAATTTGAATATGAAAAACTAGTGAATATTGTAGTTTAAAGACCCTCAAATACTAAGGAGTTTGACATATTAATAGAAAAAATAGATGATATATGTAGAAACCATAAAGACTGGAATATACTCCTATCCGGAGATTTTAACTTTCCTTTTGTGGATTGGAAAGAACGGATAGAAGAAAGTGGTTGTATATATACATATAAAAAAGAGAGTAATAGTAGCGCAGAAGATAAGAAGCAATTTGAAAAGCTTCAAGATATGCTATTAGAACATAATATGTAACAAATAAACCACATTCCAACAAGAAAGGACAATGTCCTAGATTTAGTATTTGTGAATGAGGTGAATTATGTTAAAGAAATAATAATGTATAATACGGGAATTTCAGACCACAATGTCATAGAATTAATAGTCCATTCCAAAGCAAGTGAACGCAGAGGTAAACAAAGCACAAAACGATGGGAAGGATATGGAAAATATAATTTTTATAGTAAGAATATAGAATGGTCAGAAATAAATGAAGAATTGAACAAAGATTGGAAAAATGTATTCGTAAGTGATAATATACAGGTAAATGCGGATATACTGTACAAAATACTGGAGAAAATTGTTGAAAAATATGTACCGAAAAAAAAATAAACATCAGGCATACATACCAAGAGACAGATGGATATTATTTCAGAAAATTAGAAAGTGGAAGAAAAATCTTGCAAAAGAAAAAAATATATGGAAAATGATGGAAATAAAAAGTAAGATAGAAAATGCAGAAC
>NC_090726.1:92660755-92670755 GCF_036898095.1 Palaemon carinicauda
TTTCACATGATTTGTTACGAAGTCTTATGTAATCTCGTTTAGGTATGATGTATGACCCACACGAAGTATGAACATGAGGGATTATGTAATTTTCATGTTTCCACGGAGTTAGAAAAAGTATGAAAATTCTCGAAGTAGATTTACTCTTTTTTTTATTGTTTCGAGGAGAAGGTGGGCGTAGATAGTTGAAAGAGAGTTGCCTCGCCATGTATGTTGGAACTCGTCTGCTACTTGACTAATTGGTAACTTTGGCACCGTAAGCCTGCCCCCAAGCTTCCAGACCATGTCCTGGAAGGATCTAGAATAATTAAGTCAATATGTATTAGCCCCCAGGAATGCATATGCAGTAAAAGAGACCCAGCCTGTCCCTTTGAAACAGCCAGTGTCAGCCAGCCCTCTCTCCTCTCACGTGCTAATAGTGATTTACTGTCAAACATGATTAACAATTTCTATCCAACATATATCGCCTATAGTGTGTTCAAACATTGTTTAATTTATTTAATGTTAATTTAATTGTAGTATGTTAATGTAAGTACATCTAACATAAATTTATGTAACTGGTACTACGAGATTCAAGTTAAACAGTGAGGTGTATCTATTTTGCTTAACTGTTCGTTAACCTTGTGTGAACCAAAAGACGTAAGTGTAACAGTTGACATATATGTAAATTTCATCATTTAATGTTCATTAGAGTGTTAAAGTGTTAAGTCTTTTTATTTATTGTTAAAATTAAATATCTTTATAAAAGTAACTCCAGTGAAACAAGTAATTATATAATTTTCATAGAGTAACATTTTCTTGTCTTAGTCTAAGGTTTAGTTCAGATTTAATATTTTAAGTGATTTTTTGGTGTTAATTCTTTTGTAGTTTTGTAACATTTTATAGAATATATTTATTTTTGGTAAAGTGTGTATTATTTCGATCACCAATGTTTTCTATCAGTGCTTTCCTCATAATCCCTGACTAGGAACCAAAGTAAGAGGTTGTTTTTTAATAGTTCATATTAAGTACTCATGCAGTTTTGTTTTGAGTGTTACAAAAGAGACCTTTGGATATTCAGTGTTTATGTATATTTCAGTCTGGGAATTGCGTATTATTCCCAGAGCTCGGGTATATTTTTCAAGTGTAACAGTCTTATCTAATATAAACAGGTGAGTTTGGGGCTCAAGAGTTTATGTAATTCTCCAGCTGTAATATATATTTTTGGTGCCCAGACCTTTGGGATCAAGTGAGTCTGTTTTGAATAATGGTGATAACAGGACCGTATTTTCATTAAAGGTTTGAATAGTTTAGTGTTGGTAGGATTCTATGTATTGTTAGGATATATTTTTGGAGAGGTAAAATTTTTGTTAAGTACAAGATGGCACAGCTATATGTTTAAAAGGTTTTGGAAAACCCAATTGTTCAGTAATTGCCGGAAGCTAATTTAACTAACGCTCAGGGCTCTCTATTTTAATGGCCTGTGGTGGCCAGGCAACGAGTGGAATGATTAAAGCTCAAATCAAGTGTCTAACCTTAGAAGCGTTGATAAACTCGGGAAAGTTGTCGGAAAAAGATATTGTAGCAGCTCGCGACCATTTGGAGAATGCTGAAGCAGAATTTGTAGCGAAGCAAGGACCAGTTATCCCCAAACTGAAGGAATGAAAGCAGAGAGGAATATAGAGGCTGAGATTCAACGAATTGCAGCGGAAGAGAATTTAATTAAGTTGAAGATGATGGAAGAAAAGAGAGAAAATGGCCAGAGAAATCGCAAAACATGAGAGGGAAATTGAAGCAAGAGAAATTGCAAGACTGGAAGAAAGAGAGAGAGAAGAGGTGAGAAGGGATGAAAGAGAGAGAGAATGGGAAGAAAGAGAGAGAGATGAAGCCAGAGAAATTGCAAGACGAGAAGAAAAAGAGATAGAAGAGGCGAAAGAAATTGACATGCTAGGGAGTTGAAGCTGTTGAATGCTCGTACAAGGTCACCAATGCAGACAGAGGTGACCCCTGCTATGCATAATCATGCGTTTAAAGTGACAAATACACAGAGGTTGATTCCAAAATCCACAGAAGAAGGTCTGGCAAATTCTTCGATCATTTTGAAACTGTCTCATCGACGTTAGAATGGCCAGAAGATATATGGTCTGTGTTATTGCAGTGTCCTCTTTGGAAAAGAACGCAGTGCGTATCTTGCCTTATCTCAGAAAAAGAGGAAGGAGTGTCAAGAAGTGAAGAGGAGCGTGCTGCAAGTGTATAAGATGACTCCTGAATATTATAATGAAAGATTTCTAAGTTTGAGGAAGGACAAGAGAATGACTTTTCTGGATTACACTTATATGGTATGACAATGTTTTAAGAGATAGATAGAGGCTGCTAACGTGAGAGAAAAGGTTGATTTTGAAGAATTGATAGTGCTGGAACAATATTTACGAGGAATTTCTGAACATATTCAAACGTACTTGAGAGAGAGAGGTGAAGAAACTTGATAAAGCCACTTCGCTGAGGGAATATTATAATATTATCAGTCGTAAACCCTCCTCGGGTATGAAATTTCAACTGTCGTTCCGATCAAGTGTCAAGTATTTGCCAAACCATAGAAACTAGTTCAGTATGATTTTGTGAACAAGTTCTATAGTTACAGTGGAAATACCACTGGTACTGTTCCAAAGCAGAATGCAATAGTACCATAGAAACAATCGTCAAAACATCCTCCTTCAGGTGTTGTGAAAGACGTGCAGAAGATTAATATTATCTATTATAAGTGTGGTAAGAGAGGCCATATCAGTAAGGAAGGTTGGTCGAACCAACAAAAAGAAGTCACCTAAGTGGTTAAGGATAATTCAACTTCACAGAATGTGAAGATGAAGAAACAAACGGGAAAGGAAGACGAGGAAAATAAACCAGCTAACGTTTACACAACAAACAGGACAACCCTAAACAGCATGGATTCCCTTACACTGTATATTTATGAAGGTATGTTAACCACTCTGGATGGGAATAAGCAGACCCCGATCAAAATATTACGCAACGCAGATTTAATATTTCGAGTGATTTATTTTTTGTGTTAATTCTTTTGCAGTGGTGTAACATTTTATAGAATAAGTTTATTTTTGTAAAGCGTTTATTATTTTAATAACCAGTATTTTCTATAAGCGCTTTGCTCGTAATCCCTGACTAAGAACCGAAGTAATAGGCTGTTTTTAAATAGTTCATATTAAGTAATCATCCAGTTTTGTTTTGAGTGTTACATATGAGCCCTATGGATATCCAGTGTTTATAATCATTGCCATCTAGGACTGTATATTATTCTCAGAGCTCGGGTATATTTTTTAAGTGTAACAGACTTATATAATATAAACAGGTGAGTTTGGAGCTCGAGAGTTTATGTAATTCGCTAACCGTAATAATACACACACACACATATATATATGTATATATATATATATATATATATATATATATATATATATATATATATATATATATATATATATATATATGTGTGTGTGTGTGTATATATATATATATATATATATATATATATTATCATACTATGATGGTCCCGTGTCTGGGAAACAAAATATAATATTATATATATATATATATATATATATATATATATATATATATATATATATATATATTACTCCTGGCAAGCTACACAACTCTGTCGAGTTCCAAACTCACCTGCTTGTTTTTACATTAACTCTGTTACACTGGAAAATATTAATACCCGAGCTCTAAGACAGTTATATATTTTCCACACAGCAATATACAAAACAGTGAATATCCAAAGGTCTCTTAAGTACACTCAAAACAACACTGGGTAATTATTAGTAAGAACGATTTAAAACCCCTTCTTACTTTGATTCTTTAACAGGATACGTGTGATTGAAATAATACACTCTTTACAAAAATAAATATATTCTATATAAATTACAACACTTTGAAAGAATTTACGTAAAAACAAAAATAAATTACTCGAAATATTAAGCCTGAATAAAACTTAGATTAAGACAAAAATGTGACGCTCTGAAAATTATATAATCACTTGACTCAAAATATCAAATCTGAATTAACCTTAGACTAAGACAAAAGAAATAATACTTATGAAAATTATACAATCACTTGTTGCACTCAAAATTAAATTTTACACCAATATTTAAATTTGATACTTAATGAAAATAGATTACCAGATCATGATACAGATGCCTTTTACGTTTCTACAGGGCCAGTTACAAGGACTCTAAGAAAATTTCATAAATACCCACTATGTTTACAAAAATGCGTCACACCAAAACTTTGAGATTTCACTGAACACTTTTAAAACAATACACTGGGCCAGTACAAGAGGCGTGTGGGAGAGAGAGGGGGAGATGGATATGACTTAAGGCTGGAATTCTCTACCTGATCTGAGCATCCCTGGGATCACTTATCTATGAACCTTAGCTACTTCCAGAATATTCTAGGCCCGAGATCTGGAAGTTTGGGGTTGGCCGAAGGACGTCAAAGTTATCAACTATCATATATCGAACAAGAAAACCAACCCCGCTGCATGGCAAACTTCTCTCAGGCAGCTTCGCCCACCCACGGTTCTTGGAAAAAAAAAAAAAGATAAACCTAACACTAGGATTTTCAAGAATCTTTCAAGCACGTGGCTAAATATAAGAATTGCGTATTTTCTCTCAAACATGATGCAATACCTCATAAAAATATAAAAAACATTTACATAAGCCCTTGTTCACAACTCGCACGGATCACATAACACTCTCAAACAGGTTACGTAAGATTTCGTAACAAAAATACGTGAAACACAAAGTTAATTCTTAAAAATAACGTACATTTACACATACTGACATGAATAAAGAATACAATGAAATCAACAACGAAAGTCTTACGTAATTTACATAACAAGCTTATACCTACAAGAAAGGAACTCATCTTAAGAGCTGGCTATGGACCTCTGCAATGCACATGAAAACATAAATAAAATACTTCAATAAACTATTTACTCTATGCTAGACCAACTTTGTAAGAATATAGATATATATATATATATATATATATATATATATATATATATATATATATATATATATATATATATGTATATATATATATATATATATATATATATATGTCTATATATACTATATATATAGTATATGTCATAAACAGTATATATATATATGTATGTATACCGTATATATATATATATATATATATATATATATATATATATGTATGTATACCGTATATATGTATGTATACCGTATATATATATATATATATATATATATATATATGTATACCGATATATATATATATATATATATATATATATATATATATATATATACTGTATATGATCATAAACCGTAACTAGTCCATTGTAGGACAACGGCCTCAGACATGTCCTTCCACTCCCGTCTGTTTATGGTCTTTCTGCTCCAGTCTATACCAGCAAGTTTTCTAAGCTCGTCCATTCTTCGATTTCTCGCCCTTCCTCTGCTTCTTTTGCAATCTATACGGAACCCTTCTGTCATTTTTAATGTCAAACTATTATCTGTCAGTCTCATTATATGTCCTAACCATGTCTATATCTTTGTCTTACATGTTGTTAGAATATCCTCTACTTTAATTTGCTCTCTTACCCATGCTGATCTTTTTTTCTGTCACTTAATGTTAATCCCATAATTATTCTTTCCATGGTTCTTCAAGGACAAGGAATAGATGAATCATATGTTAGAACACTTGAAGATATCAGTACAAGAAGTACAGCAATCCTTAATTTATAAAAAGATATTGAGAAAAGAATTAAGCAGGTAGACACCATTTCTCCGAAACTATTCACAGCATGTCTAGACAAAGTTTTTGAAAATCTAGATTGTGAAAATGTAGGAATTAACATTAATGGGGAATAACTTAAACAATTGAAGATTTGCAGATGACAAAGTTGTTTAGTGAATCATGGGAGGAATTGCAAAAGATGATAAAAGATTTGAATAGAGAAAGCAGAAATGTAGGACTGAAAATGAATATGAATGAAAATATGATAATGTTTTATGAAAACAGAGACAACAAATAAGGGTTATTGACAAACCTCTGGAGATTTTTAATGAATATACTTACTTCAGACAGACAGCAAGTGCTTCCCCAGGACATGAGACCGAAATTAAAAGAAAGATAAGCATACGATGGAGAGCTTTGAGTAAAGAAAATGAGATTAGGAAAAATAAAATGCCACTTACCCTAAAATGAGAAGTACTCAATATGATAGTCTAACTTACGCATCAGAAACTTAGAGCCTTACTAAACCTTGAAAACATTAGCTAGTTACAAGGCAAACAGGTATTAGAAAGATAATAATAGGAATAACACTAAGAGACGGAAAAAGAGCAACATGGATATGAAAGCAAACTGAAGTTGAGTATATTCTAACAGCATGTAAGAAAAAGAAATGGACATGAGCAGGACATATATTGAGAATTACAGATTATAGATGGACATTAAGAGTAACAGAATGGGTCCCTAGATATTGCATAAGTATCTTGGGAAAGAAGAGAAGACAATGGATGGACGAACAAAGAAAGTTTGCGGGTGTGGACTGGCATAGAAAGACCATAAACAGACGCAAGTGAAAGGACATGTCTGAGACCCTTGTTCTGCACAGGACTAGTAACGGCTGAAGATGATGATGATGCTGATATATATATATATATATATATGTGTGTGTGTGTGTGTGTGTGTGTATATATATATATATGTGTGTGTGTGTTTGTGTGTATATATATATATATATATATATGTATATATATGTGTGTGTGTGTGTGTGTCAGTGTGTGTATGATGATAAGTTGACGATCTTCGAGATTTCCAATGAGACTAAAAGGAATACAATCTTATAACCTTTATGGGTACCTGAATAATATTTAAAACAGATTTGATTTTTTTTTTTTTTTAGGGTAACTTACTGTCGTAATTTTCTACCTGAAATAAAGTATTTCCTTTTTATAGTGCCTCATTGCCTAATTTCATTTTTCAGCTTATGTCTGTATGCTTTACAGAAGAGATGTAAGCCTTCCTAAACTTTTTACTTGTAGGATTCAAAATCATAATATGCTATTGAAAATTTTGCATTTCGATCCGCTCTCACTTGTCAGATAATGTCATTATACTAGGAAAACAGCCATATGAAAGTCTGAGTTTATATGTTAAGAAGAAAAACGTTTTGTAGAAGGTATTTATATTTAAGCTATAAGAGGCTGCTACACATTTGCCAAGCTGCAAATTCTTCTCATTCAACTACACGATTTACGGTGATAGTTGTTTCACTGCCAATCAAATGAGCATTAAGAGAATGATAATTGAATCTTACTCTCTCCTTGCCGATTATTACACCATATTGGGGTGATTGGTTTATAATGTTCGTGCAGCAAGCAACGCAAATACATTTAATCTAATGTACCATATCTACGCCCTATTCTATACAGCAACCGCTGTCCCGAGTGCTGCACGAACATCTCCCTGGTCTGCGTTGCTACTTAGTCACGGGCTGCACATTTTTCATGCCTCAATTGTCCCCTGTTCTATATCCTACAGTTCTTCAAAGCATATCTAACTTGCTGTATTCTGTGTTAAGGAATTACAATAAACAGTATACTGTGATGTTTATGATACAGAGACTTAAACATTTACTAATATTACTAAATAATCAAATAATTACATAGGTTATTTCATATTTAGTACTACATCTATAGTAAACCTACTTTAATAACTTTCATTTTACTTGTTTTTGTAGATAAGAGGTTACGAAAGGGAATTAATTGTGGTAAATATAAATTTTTTTACCATGTGTGATTATTAGACTCGAAAACCTATTGATTACTTCAACACTGTGGATAATTATTCGGTATGAAAAAAAACAGTTCTTCAATTTTGGTTTTATCAAATAGTCCTCTGAAGTTACAGTGAAAATAATTGTGTATTTTTAATTATACGTATTTCAATGGGTAAATTATGAAAACTGTAGCAGGTACGGTAAATATTATCCTAGGTATCTGAACGTAGTCTTTACGTATAATGAAAAGAGTTAAAAAAGGTTATTTATATGAAAGATTGTACCTACAGTATGATAAATGTAAACTACTGATCAGCTGAAGTTCCAGAAAGTTATATAAATACAGGTAATGATTATGAGGGAGGATATAAGAGACAGATTTTTCTTAAACTTAAATTTGGTTGAATTGATTTAAAGATATTCCCCAAAGATATACCACTCTCATCAGAGTTGCATTAACCAATGAACTGTAATGATCTAAACGTTTCTATGACACAGAGCTACCATTGTTATGAGAATATGTTATTGTAAGAGTTGCATCTATACTGAATGCTTTATATTATGAATAAGGATTACCATTAATATTCTAGTAATCCAAACATCCCGTTAAGGATGGATGTGTGATAATTGTAATTTGTTTATCTTTTTTATGCCGATGAAATACTTCAAATGTTATTAAGTTCTTAATTCAGCCATTTAGCATACAGCACAAACTGTAAATGTTTGCAAGCCAATTTGTTATCTTACATTATGCTAACAGATATAGACTTGGATGAGGTTAGCCTTCAGATGTCGAACGCTTTATTGCTGGCCGCACATGTACAGTATACACAGCTCGGTTATCCTTTTTATTTCCACGGAGTTGTTACATTTTACCTCTCATGTATAATATGGTGTTGGCATTTCCACCATTAGAGCATTCTTTTTCATTCATGATACCTCAAGTTTGACATAGAATTATATAACACTATTTGCATATTTAATTACTTCACTTGATAATTAATAGAATAAGTTTTGTTTTTACACCCATTATAAATTTATTTAGCTATGCAATTAATATGAAACTATGAAAACGATATGTTTAGCACGATTATGAAAATATCCATATGTGATATGAACACGTTGAAAGAAATAGCGGAAATAAATATTTTTCATCTGGCAGGATCATTCCAATAATGTGCTGGGGATTTTATTCAGCTTTTTTTTAATATCACATCAAAGTTGAGTATAAACTACTGAGATTACAGAGTAAGCAGGAGAGCGATCAAGAGCTGCCGTGTAAATTTGAAAAGGGATCAGAGAGAATAGATTTTAATGTTAAGTCATAGGATTCCAGGTGCTCGTTTCGCCATACCTGGAATTTTGTTCAGCACGATTTGTTGTTGTTTTTATTGCAGGAATGAAGTTTTATATAATTTTATATCAAAAGAGATTCATATTGTAATTGTTACCGTTATATTAGTTATACAGTATATCGAAAGAAACTTGAATGGGGTTTTGGCCATTCTTCACAGAAGAACTAACATATCTATAATAAACATCAACCCCCAAGACTGAATACACTTGATATACTACGGGAATATGTTGATCATCATTTGTTGACTTAACAAACTTCAGCCCGAGATAAAAATAGATCAAGCGATTTTTTATGATCCATCCTCCAGTTATTTTTGTGATTGGTGAATCAACATTAATTGCCAATTGTTTGCTTTAGATTGCCATTGTGAAGCACAGTTAGCTGTAGCCACGCTGTTTGTTTTATTCTTTCTTTACTGTTGCTTATTTAGTGTTTTGGTCATGTATTAACATTTATAGAAATTATATCAGGTTTTAATAACAATAATGACAAACACAATAGATATCCAGTGTATTAAAAATGAGTAAATGAGCTACATTAAAATTATTCCTATATATTCCTGAAATTCAGTTCCAGAACGTTTGAAGAGAATTCCTACACGTTCAATATCATTATTATTATAACTTTCATTTTTATTTTTGTTAATCACAGTCTTTAAGATTGGTGGTCTATAGTGCGGGGTTAGGGTTCTGGTTTACATCCAGTTCCCTTAGCAATTCATCATTTTCCTCACTATATGTCCTGTTATGTCCTGTTTCTAGCTGTACGCTCTTCTGTGCGAGACCTGGGGCTAAGTCAGCGGGTTTAAAAGTTTAAAGGCCTCT
>NC_090726.1:92680755-92693255 GCF_036898095.1 Palaemon carinicauda
GTCCTAAGATCTTTTGATCGATTATATATATTAAATCTTATGTAATACACTTTCTTAAGAGAGAATAATCCACGAGTAAGATTACGCAAACAACTTCTTTTGCCGTAGTTAGAAGTATGGGGATGTTGAACATACATATTCCATATTTTAGCTGGCATGTTGCCAAGAGGGTTCGCTTTTTTTTTTTTTTTTTGTGTGTGTCATAAATTTGTGGTAAATTTACTTGTTTCGAGATTGATGGGTGTAGGCATAATTGTGTGTACTCAAATATGTGTACCCATACGTTTACAAAGACGGCAGCGTATCCATAGCGATCCCAGGATGAAAACGATGTCATTATAAGCATTCTGGAATTCTCGGAGGTTCGTCGCAATTCCGATGCGAACAAGTGTTCCCTCTCCATTAGTAATGATGACAAGAGCGCATTGGCACGCTGATGGAGTATTGAACAGGTCAAGAGGTGATCTCTCTCTCTCTCTCTCTCTCTCTCTCTCTCTCTCTCTCTCTCTCTCTCTCTCTCGGGTTTTATAATTTGCATAACCATTACTTAGAGATGTAATGTATCTGTATATCTATAGCTATTTGAATATCAGATATATTCTTTACGTCCGTTGCATTTATTGTTTCTTGTTATTTAATAAGGTTAATCTAGATACGAACACAAAAACATATACATATTTAAGTATTATAAACACACACACACACACATACATACATATACATATATATATATATATATATATATATAAACATATGTTTTTATATACTGTATATATATATATATATATATATATCATGCAATTATCTATATATATATATATATATATATACATAAATATATGTATATATATCTATATATATATGTATACATATAGATATATATATATATATATATATACATATATATTATTATTATTATTATTATTATTATTATTATCATAACTAGCTAAGCTACAACCCTAGTTGGAAAAAGAGGATGCTATAAGTCCAAGGACACCAACAACGAAAAAGAGCCTAGCGAGGAAAGGGAATTAGGAAATAGATAAACTATAAAAAGAGTAATGAACAATTGCAATAAATCATTTTAAGAATAGTAGCAACATTAAAACAGATCTTCAAAATAAACATTATAAAAAGAGACTCATATCAGCAACTTCAACATAAAACATTAGCTGCAAATTTGAACTTGGTCTCATCTGGCATAAAACTTTAAGAATACAGTGTAGTATTGAGCTTTATGATGGAGAACGCATGACCATTAAAGTACTGCATACCTTGTATTACGAACAGATACGATTGATACTGTCCGGGAAGATCTGAATGCAAAGAATGGTCATAATCATAAGATATCTTTTGCAAAATGCATAACAAACTAATTGAATGACGGTGCCAGACATTAATATCTGGATCAAGAAGAAGAAATTTAATAGACCGTAGGCTTCTGTTCAGCATATTAAGATGAGATTCAGCAGCGGAGGACCAGACAAGAGAACAATACTAAAAAAAGGCAGAAGGAAAGAATTAAAACTCTCCTTCAGGATAGATTGATAACCGAAAATCTTAAAAGACTTTCTCAATAACCCACTTTTTCTGCAATTCAATAAGAGACAGATCTAATGCGTTTTTCAAAAGTAAATTTGCTACCAAGAACCACTCCCAAAATTCTAAAGGAGCCATAAAGACCTAAAGAAACATGATCAATATCGAAATCCGGATGTTTAGGAACTATTGTCCTGGACCTACTTACAGTCATGCTTGAGTTTTGTTAGGGTTCAAATTCATGCTTCACAATTATGACTATGCTCTAATTTTAACTAGATCTCTATTGATCTCTATAGGATAGAATTGATGTAAAGAGAGTAGCATCATCTGCATAGGAAATGAGCTTGTTTTGTACATCAGACCAAATACCATGTGCATATTGTATGAAAATTAATGGGTCAAGAACTCCTCCTTGAAGAACGCCAGATATCACCTTCTGATATTTTCCTCTAGTGCCCATCAACAACAACTCTTTGCAAGCTTCAACTTAAAACATTCGATAATGATGATAAGAAAAGTTCCCCTCCCCCCCCCCCCCCCCACCTCTCTCAACTGTTTGAGTTTGAAAACAAGGTCCTCGTGGGGGCAGCACTAAAATCAAGGCCATTCATACGAACTTCCTGACAAAGCAGAAGGAAAAGATGTCTCAACATTTGATTTGATAATAGATGGAGATTTCATAGTTGTAAAACTTTTGCTGAACTTAACACAAAACGTGTGGAAGAATGTTATATACCTAAATCATAGAAAAACTTTATCTTTATACTAATTCGCAAAAAAGGAGACACAAAACACCCGAAAAATTACTGGCCGATAAGTTTACTCTCAGTAATATATAGAATAATCACAAATGTCATATTAGGCCAAATAAAACGACAGCAAGAATTTCATTAACCTAAAGATCAAGCAGTCTTTAAAAGTGGTAATTCAACAGCTAACCATATCCATGTAATTTATCAGCTAATTGAAAAATCGACAGAGTATTGTACTGCATGTGTTTCATACACACTCTTACACTGTATCAGTTTTGCTTTAATCTTATCACTCATCACTCACTCTTCCTTGCACTGTTAATAAACCAACCAATATAAACCTGATAGCTCATGTTTAATTTTGTTTAAATTGTTTTAACATTTTTGCTCTCAAGCCTTGTTATTTAAGCTCAATGTCTGTTTAATAAAGTTTAGTTGCTTTCACCTAGCCTCTCAGTTATTATCTAACTGGCACCTTGTACGTTGGTGACCATCAGAGTGTCCTGCGCCCTCCTTCCTTCTTCGTCACTGCTGTGTCTTACTGTTTGATGATGCCGCCCTCCGACACCGACTCTTCTATCAATCCCACACCCCTGAAACTACCGCCCTTTGCCAGTTAAGAGACATTCACCTTGTTTCACCGCACCAAGCTTCAGTTTCACATTAAAGGCATGACTCGCTCAAGCACTAAAGCAGACTATGTTCTCACAGCGATCCCCGAGGACACTTTCCCGGAAAAATCAAATTGACTTTACAACCAAGGGCACACCCAATAGGGTATGTCGCCCTCAAAACATATCTCCTGAACCAATATTCATCATCGCCAGTCTCCCGTAGAGCCAAACTGTTTTAGCTCTCTCAACAACCGTTGGGAGACCAGAAGGCTTCGCTCGCCCTCGGGGAAATGGCCAATATCACTAGCTTATAACCTGCAGCAGACGGTTTTCCTCATGAAGTGAATCTACTTCATGCCCTTTGGGTACAGGGCCTACCCAAACCTGTAACCACTGCCTTCTCTGATGTCGATATTTTGCCCATAAATGACCTGATGACGAAAGTCGACACCCTCATGGACAGCCACTTCACCACCTTCAAGATCTCCATCAACGCATTCACTCCTGATGAAGAGGACAACTATTCAACATCGACCGAAGCTGACGCGAATGCAGTAGAACACAGACGCCAACCCCGTGACGTGCCAGAGTGGTGGCAAAGCCGCCAACCACCTACATATACCAACTCCCGCTTATTACCCAACCAACAACCTCTCTAGCCACTTACTGATGCCCATCTGCCGCAGTTATGCTACTAGGACTCCAGATTCGGGGTTGCTGCGAAGAAATGTTTGAATGGTTGTCAGTGGCCAAAAAGCGTGTAGGTAAGCCATTGCTTGTGGCAGTGGCCTTACCTGTCACTAATCTATTTTTTTACATGATGCAGGTACAGGCGTGTAATTTTTGGTAGACACAGGTGTTTGCCAGTTCTCCTCTACCAAGGCCATTCTCTAGGACACAATATAGTCTGTCTAAGTCGCTATCCACCTGGTAGTTGCCAACGGATTTGCAATACCCACCCAAAGTTATGAAACTCACATTATGGCTGGAAGCGTCAAATTTCATAGGAAGTTTCTCGTTGCTGATGTCAATTTGCCAATCCTTTGTGCGGATTACCTCTCACGTTTCTACCTCTTGGTTAATGTCCCTCACCAATGATTAGTCAATGTAGACTCATACTCCTCCACACCACTTCAACCTGCCACCTCCGACCGAAAAAAAACAATAAACAAAAGACGTGCATACCAAGAGACAGAAGGATCTTATTTCAGAAAATTAAAAAGTGGAAGAAAAATCTTGCAAAAGAAAAAAATGTGTGGATAAAATGTAAGATAGAAAATGAAGAACAGAAGATTATACAGTCGAAAGAAAATGAAAAAAGGGACTTAGAAGAAAGGACACTTCAAAATATAAAAAGAAACCCCAAAGTACTTTACTCCTATGCAAAAAAAGATGAATAAAAGGAGAATAGAAATAGGCCCTCTAAGAATTGAAGGACGGCTAACGAATGAAAAAAAGGAAATATGCAACATATTAGCAGAAAAATATGAGTGAGTTCACGCCAAGAATTGCGAATGAGAATAATGAAACAGAAATGAGAGAAGAAAATGTTGAATATCTAACGGATATAGATATTAATGAAGCAGATATTGTCACGGCTATAAACGAAATTAAAAATGGATCGGCAGCCGGACCAGATGGAGTTCCAGCGATTTTGTTAAAAAAAACTGCAAACACTATCGCGAAGCCACTTGCAATACTGCTAAGACAGAGTATAGATATGAGCGAGATATATGTTAAACATAAATTAGCTTATATAACCCCTATCTTCAAAAGTGGATCAAGACTAGAGGCAAGTAATTATAGACCTGTTAGTCTAACATCACATATTATGAAAGTGTATGAGAGGGTAATAAAAAAGAAAATAATGAACCATTTGGTCAAAAATAATTTGTTTAATATGGGTCAACACGGTTTCGTACCTGGAAAAAGTACACAGACCCAACTGATAGCTCACTATGAAAACATATACAATAATATGATAAATGAAAAAGACACAGATGTGATCTATCTAGATTTTGCAAAAGCCTTTGACAAGGTAGACCATAACATATTGGAGAAAAAAATGAGAAAGCATAATATTGTGGGAAAGATAGGAAAATGGGTAAAAGAATTCCTGCAAAACAGAAAACAGATAGTGGTTGCAAATGATGAGAAATCAGATGAAGCCCAGGTAATATCTGGTGTGCCCTAAGGTACGGTATTAGCTGCACTGCTATTTGTTATTATGATCTCAGACATAGACTGTGATGTTGAAAACTCCGTAGTGAGAAGTTTCGCCGATGACACAAGAATAAGTAGAGAAATTACTTGTGATGAAGATAGGAACTCACTACAAAGAGACCTAAACAAAATATATGAATGGGCGGAGATAAATAGGATGGTATTTAACTCCGATAAATTCGAATCAATAAATTATGGAAACAGAGAAGGAATGGTGTATGCATACAAGGGACCTAATAATGAGACAATCACAAACAAGGAAGCAATTAAAGACCCCGGTGTAATTTTAAATAGGAATATGTTATGCAACGACCAAATAGCAACACTGTTGGCTAAATGTAAAGCAAAAATGGGAATGTTATTCAGACACTTTAAAACAAGAAAAGCTGAACACATGATTATGCTTTACAAAACTTATGTGCGTAGTACACTCGAGTACTGCAATGTGATATGGTACACACACTACCAAAAGGATATTGCGCAAATAGAGAGTGTACAAAAGTCCTATACTGCTAGAATAGAAGAAGTTAAGGACCTTGATTACTGGGAAAGACTGCAATTTTTAAAACTATACAGTCTAGAAAGGAGAAGAGAACGCTACATGATAATACGAGCATGGAAGCAAATAGAAGGAATTGCTGAAAACATCATGGAGCTTAAAGTATCAGAAAGAGCAAGCCGAGGTAGATTAATAGTGCCAAAAAGCATTCCAGGTAAACTGAGAAAGGCGCACAGGACATTAATCCACTACGCACCAGCATCGATAATGCAGCGACTATTTAATGTGCTGCCAGCTCATCTAAGAAACATATCAGGAGTGAGCGTAGATGCGTTTAAAAATCAGCTCGATAAATACCTAAGATGCATCCCAGACCATCCAAGACTGGAAGATGCAAAATACACCGGAAGATGTATTAGCAACTCTCTGGTGGATATACGAGGTGCCTCACACTGAGGGACCTGGGGGAACCCCAAAAAAAAAAAAAAAAAAAAAAAAAAAAAAAAAAAAATCAGCGCACCCACGGATACCTACACCCACCTCCTCATGTTGTACTCGGATGTTTTCCGTCCAGAACTTCATCAAACAACCACTGTTCCTGCAAAATACAGTATTTATCACCATATAAAAATGATAGGGTCCATAGTGTTCACCAGAATCAGGCATCTGACACTGGATCGTTTGATAACCGCTAAACAAACATTCACCAAAATGGAAGAAATGGGCCTTTGTCAAAGGGCTTCAAGACCTTGGTCGTCCTCCTTACACATCGTCCTGAAGAAAGATAACTCGCTGTATCCTTGTGGGGATTACAGGCTCCTGAACATGCAGACAGAACCGTATCACTAACCCCTACCAAACGTCACCAGCATGACCTCCTACTTGCACAGGACAAAGTTTTTTTCCATGCTCGGCCTCCTGAAAGGGTATTATCAGGTGCCCATGAACCCAGAAGACGTCTCCCTGACCACCATCACCTCCCCTTCGGTACATATACCTTCAATTACTCCTGTTCTGGCATTCGTAATGCTGAGGTCACTTTTCATCACCTTATAGATGGCATCTTAGGGGATCTTCCATTCTGTGTATGTTGCATGGAAAACATACTTGAGTTTTCTTCCTCCAAAGAGGAACACTTCTGCCACCTAGACATCATGCTACAACAGAACGGCCTTGTAGTCCGGTACGACAAGTGTACCTTTGGTGCCAACAAAAGAATTGTTCTTGGGGCACCGCATCACTCCTGAAGGCATCCACCACCTCCTTAAGAAGGTAGCAGCCATTCAGAACTTCCCCATGCCCTGAACCGTCAAAGCATTGCAAGAATTCTTGGGTATGATTAACTATTTTCACCGCTTTCTGCCAGTTATCATTGCCACTCTTGTACCTCTCTACGCCTCCCTCAAGGGCAAGCCAAAAGACATGAAGTGGGATCCCCTTCTCGAAGCGGCCTTGTGCAATGCAGAGAATGGCCTATCAATATCAGCTGCACTCTCAATTTTCCTGTTCAGCATGCACCTCTCCTCACCACCAATGCCAGCAACATCCCTATTGGTGCAATACTCTAGCAGGTAGTCAATGTCTCGCCCTGGCCCATTGGCCCTCTTCAGTATAAAACTGCCCAAGGTGAAATCCGGCCGCTCTACCTTTGACCGTGAATTGTTAGCGATGCATTTTCGCCACTTCTTGGAATGTACGCCCTTCATCATTTGCACGGACCGCATGCCTCTGTGCACGCCTTTAATTGACAGTATGATGCCTGGTCTGCCCGTCAAAGCTGACACCTCTCTGCTGTGGTTGAATAAAATCGAACCCTTCAACAGGTCCCTGGGAAAATGAATGTTGTTGCCAATGCCTTGTCAAGAAACCCACTGGCCAGCATTAATCTGTGGTTAGATTGCAATGCCTTGGCAAAAGCCTAACGAAAAGATCCAGAGTATAAAGCATGCAGGATATCTTGCACATCCCTCTGTAGGGAAGACGTCTCCTTCGATGACTTCAAAGCCACCCTCCTCTTTGACGTCAGTTCTAATTGAGCTATACCATGGATACCTGCACCCATGCGCCGATAGAGGTTTGATTTCATTCATGGCCTTGCCCATCCCTTGTGCTGATCTACTATACAGCCACTGAAGACGAAGTTCATTTGGCACATTACTATGTTATGTTAAGGATTAGGTCCACACCTATACAACATGCCAAACTTCTAAAGTACATCGACATACAGATTCTAGAGTGGACACCTTTCCTCAATATCATTGTCATTTTGCCCACATTCACATCGGCGTAATAGGTCGCCTACACACATCACAAGGACACCATTACCTGTTTACCATTATTGACCATTCCACTCGTTTGCCTGAATCCATTCCCATGGAAACTGCAATGTCTGTGTTATGTACATCTGCTTTACCCTCAGGATGGATGGCACGATTTGGTATCCCTGATCATATTCCTTCTGACAGGGATACCACTTTCACCTCTCAATTATGAACATCATTAGCAAATCTCCTTGGAATCACCCTACATCAGATAACCCTGCTGCCAACAAAATAGTTGCACTTTTCCGTCGCACCCTCAAAGCAGCTTTGATGTCCCACTTTAAGGACTCCAACTAGTTTACCCAGCTTCCCTGGGTCCTCCTGGGACCAAGGACCACTCCCAAAGACGTCCTGGATGTCTTGGCAGCTAAAATGGTGTATGGTGACTCGTTGGTTGTCCGTGCCAGTTTTTTTTTTTCTTTATTTGCAGCCTCTTCCGACAATCTCCAGAGCCTACGTCACGTTATGGGAAAATTTACTCCATGCTGCTAGACTTACACGTCCCTCAGATAAGCAACCCATACCGACAGATCTGCACTCGGCAACGGACATTTTCCTGCGTAACAACACTAGCAAGTGCCCGCTAACGCCCCCTTACACAGGCCCTTCGTGATCCATCATATAGAGAAGGTTTTCTTCATCAAAATTCGTGGCTCAGAAGACTGGGTCTCCATTGATTGCCTAAAACCTGGGTATCTCCTGCCAGATGAACTGCTTGCAATACGCCTCTCAAGAGCAGGGAGCCCTATTTCACATGTATGCTATTTTTAGGGGTGAGCCATATATCGCACGTGTTTCATATATGCTCGTACACTGTAAAGATTTTGCTTTTTATCTTATAACTCGCTCTTCCATGCGCTGTTAATAAACCAGCCTGTATAAACCTGATACCTCATGTTTAATTTTGCTTTAATTTTTTTTACATTTTTGCTCGCAAGTTCTGGTATTTAAGCTCGATGTCTCTTTAATAAAGTTTGCTTGCATTCACCTTGCTTCTCAGATATCACCTAGCCTATGCCTCAGGCTATGAAATGTAAAATGCCACGTTCTGTAAAATCAATATTATTTAATCAGATGGTCCTACCAGTATTAACTAATGCATCAGATACTCGGTGGCTTACTAAAGGCTTAAAACATAAACTAGATATAATTCAAAGAGCTATGGAAAGGATAATGATGGGAATAACACTAAGAGACAGAAAAGGCACATCATGGATAAGAGAGCAAACTAAAATACAGGATATTCTAACAACTTGTAAGAAAAAGGAAAGGACATGGGCAGGACATATAATATGAATCATAGATAATAGATAGACATTAAGAATAATAGGGAGGGATTCCTAGGGATTGCAAACAAAGGCGATAGATTGACGAACTAAGAAAATTTGCTGATATAAAATTGCATTGAAAGATCATAACCAAATGCAGATAGAAGGACATGTCTGTGGCCTTTGTCCTACAGTGGAAGAGTTACAGCTTATGATATATATATATATATATATATATATATATATATATATATATATATATACACACAAATATATATATATATATATATATATATATATATATATGTAAAATAAAAATACTATGATATTATGTGAGTCCTGACCCTTTTAGTGTTCTTTAAGACTTCATTTAAACACCAGAATACAATACTCACACACGCACACACGTACACGCACACACGCACGCAGACATATATATATATATATATATATATATATATATATATATATATATATATATATATATATTTATATATATATATATATATATATATATATATATATATATGTGTGTGTGTGTGTGTGTTCATGTATGTTTATTACAAACCAATGCATGAACATGGAAACCCACTTATGTAAAGAGTAAAGCATGTGTGATTACAGAGATCAAAATGATTGCAGGGGGGATGACATATGCATTCTTTTATTACTGTCCGAAGAAGTCCTTATGGGTGTTGTTTTCAATGTGTGTCTGCTCTTAAATGCTACATTAACTTATTGGAGATTGGCGTATACAAGAAAATTTCTGTTATCGTAGTGTTTTTCTATTGTTATTATAAAAGATTATATTAGTGCTGTTCCTAATGAACCGTCTAATACAATTTCTGAATACTTGAATTTTTTGCCTGCAGTCCTACTCTCGTTTACTTCATTTTCAATCTATTAAGGGCTCCAAACACACAATACCCTCAAAACTGTTGTAGCGAATACTGATTTCTTATTATTGATTTTAGTAAAAATAACATATTCAGCGATATTGGTTGTTTGTATGTATACAGTAAACTTGAATCTATCATTGCATCTGATTATACATAACCCATAAAAGGCAAGATTTAATTACCGTATTTAATACTGAAGTCTTTCCCATGGCTTTGCCAAATGTGTTAGTATGAAATTCCCTGATAAAATCAAATTTTCAATCTATGGCATAGATTAATTAATCCTATTGCGTAAGTTTAGATAGATGAATCCAGTTTTGTATTCACAAAGATGTCAGATAGAAGTTCAGCATTATGTCTTTACTATACATAATCAATACTATATGTCTTACAAATATGAACAACTCCATTCGTGACTCACTCCCTAATATCAAAACTGTCAATCTTTGTCTGCGGCATTTTTCTTGACTTGACTTTTCACAAAACTTCACCCCTAATGATATGGAACAGATTTGAATTAAAGACATGATATTTATTTGTCCCTGCTTTTTTTGGAAAACAAGCCCCTCTACCCATCTTACCTGTTCTTACTAGCTTACTTCTATCACTAACAACTTTGAATAACAAGCAAAAACATATGATATAAATACTACTTTCGCAATATCTTTCCCTATGTATTTCACATGTATGTATATTCTAAGCGTTTGCTCCCAGAATTCTCACATAGTTGATACATGATAAGCTGTAGTTCCACTAACATTTTTTCTTGTCCTTTGCCTAGAAAAGCTACTTACCATAGCTAAAGTTTCTTCCACCCTTACCAATAGTAAAGTGGCCACTGAACAATTACAGTCAAGTAGTTAACCCCTTGGGTAAAGAACTGTTTGGTAATCTCAGTGTTGTCAGGTGTATGAGGACAGAGGAGAATATGTAAAGAATAGGCCAGAGTATTCGGTGTATGTGCAGGCAAAGGGAAAATGAACCTAACCAGAGAGAAGGATGCAATGTAGTACTGTCTAGCCAGTCAAAGGACCCATAATTCTCTAGCGGTAGTATGTCAACGGGTGACTGGTGCCCTGGCCAACTTACTACGTATTCAGCCCTAAAACTTTTAATACTTATCAGTAACTCATCTTCTATGGCTTTTCACCATACATGCTATCTTTTTTATATTACTTTAATCAAACTTCTTCTATCCCTTGCATGCTATTTACAGGTACACCTTGACTTCTAACCTTCCTGTTCCTTGTCTAAAAAGAATATTTATCAGTTTTCCAGTCATTTGTGTTCGTATTTCAATCAATATTATACCATAAGCAAATTTTGGTATACTGAGTGATGTTATTCGCAAATAATTTTTGTAATCTTGATTATTACATACTATAAAAAAATATTCCGAATAACCCTCCTGCTGAATCTTATTTGCATCCTAAGACAACCATTCAATCACTAGTAGCACCCACAATTTAGCATTATTTGTAATCCCTTAACCTGTGATAATTTCATTTTCGAATTTTGAATCTTTCCTTTATAACCTCAGTGCTTCCAAAACATTTTTGACTTTATGCTAACCATCCCCACTCTACTGCACTCGGCATCCAGCAAAACTTTGGTATACTTCTTCAACCTAGGACTGCCATCAGCTCAAACGTTATCATTCCCTTTGTAACTTTTATCTTGAGAGCCCTTTATACATTATCCTTACTCTATTCATAAACTAATTTTACCTAATGCTCTTGCTCTCCTTTTTCTTTTTTCTAATTCTGTTACTTGCTTTGCTTTCCTATCATTTGTTTTCTGGACTATCGTAGCCATCCGTTTAAATCTATACTGTATGTCTGCATTTCTGTGGCGCATCTTGACCGCTTCTAATCTTCATCTTATCACCTAATAACTTCTTTTCTCTATTAGCTTATAACCACAAACACTCCATGCATTTACATTGATCTCTTCACTGAAATGCACAACTTTATTTACTCTCCAACTTTCTTATTTTTAACGGCCAGCCCACGGTTCATCAGATTTCTTATGACATGGTCATCTACCTTCCTATTTATGGTTAATTACACCAAGCCACATTTTGACTTCTTCATGTTAACTATAACTAGTAACAAGCTACTCTTCATCTGACCGTTAGCCTTTTAGCTTGCTTTTCAAAATACTATTTACTTACATTATGGAAACAGAGTAATGGGATTGTCATAATAATGTTTTCCTATTTTCCGTATTCCAAGTATACATATGAATATCTTGTAGGAATCTTGCATTTCCAAACCCCAGGGTCGTCTTTATGAAGGCATTTATCAAGACATTCCATACTAACCAGAACCTCCCTTTTTTTCTCTGTTACCAGCATATTGAAAACTGTCATTTTATGTTATC
>NC_090726.1:92698255-92703255 GCF_036898095.1 Palaemon carinicauda
CGGAACTACACACTGAACCGAGAAGCCAGAGTCACTTTCCAAGGAAAAACAACCGATTTCATCCCCTTAGAAAACGGAACACCACAAGGAGGCATACTAAGCCCCTACCTTTTCAATCTGCTAATGGAGAATTTAGCAACTTTAAACCTCCCAAATGGGGTGGAAATCTTCATATATGCCAACGATATATGCATAGTATGTCCACATAAAGCTCATGCAAGAAATGCTACTCAAAAAACACTTGACATGATCCAAGCCAAATGCAATGAACTTACCTAAAGATCAACACCAACAAAACAAAAGCAATGGCCATAAGACGCTCACAAAACCCTCAGAACTTCACACTTAGGGGTGAAGACATTGAATGGGTGAGTCAATTCATGTACCTTGGGGTAATCATTAGCAAAACCCTATCACCAGCTAATAAAGTACTCTACCTCAGAGAGAAGACAAAGATTCGTCTATCACCCATGAGACGAATTACCTCCCTAAAACAAGGAGTATCAAATAACCTCCTAAGACTGTTTTATCTACAAGCAATTCGATCCCCCCATCGATTATGCAGCACCCACACTCACTGCATTGACTGACACTCAAAAAGCATCATTGGAAGTAGTCCAAAACAACGCCATAAGACTCATCAGTGGCTCTCCAATATGGACAAGACTCTGCTTACTCAGAGCAGAAACCAACCTAATTCCCCTGTCAGCTAGGATTGACATTAGGAATAGCAGCATTATATTCAAGTCAATCATCACAGACAGAAAAAGCCCACTCACAACAAACTAAAAAGGCTTCTACCTCTAGCAGAAGAGCTGGACCCGCCAAACTCCCATGCAAAGAAACTACTAAATACACTCAGAAGGATGCAGATGCAAAATGAGGCTCACAAATCCAAGGGACAACAAAGGCATAATGGCTACAGCCCTCCTGCCCAATGGGCTCAAGACCCTATCAAATACAACTTCACCATCCTACCAGTAGCAAGCAAGACTTTCTGCACACCAGAGCAACTCATTGAAGCTGCAAGGAATGCAATCAGGAACACACCTGCGCCTCACACCTACTATACGGATGGATCAGTAGACCGTGCAATCCCTGCAGCAGCTGCTGCAGTTATCTCTACATCAGGATATAGAGAAAACTGGAGGCTTTCCAACCACGCCTCCACACTGCAAACTGAACTAGTGGCTATTGCAAAAGCTCTAGAACACTCTGCCAACCAACAAGATGGGAACACAACGATCCATACAGATTTCAGAGGAGCCATTTTAGCCCTCAGCAACAAGGAACCTACAGAGAATGTTTACCTCATCACTGCAATTTAATTTTTAGCCTTGTTCAACCAAAGCAACAACAGGTAAGTAACCTTGAATTGGATTCCAAGCCATACCGGAATCTCTGGCAACGACGAGGCTGATCACCTAGCCAAATCGGCCTTAATGTGCCAAACTATTAGCATTACTCTGCAACCTTCACTAAAAACCATCAAGAATCAAATGGCTGCCTGCTGCAACATCCAAAAGACAAGTGAAGTAAGGAGAGCCTTCCTAGATGGATCAAGATCTGCAAAGTGGTATATTGAAGCAAAAAACATATTACCACACCCAATTGCAAGACAAACACCCCGCCAGGACGCAGTTATCATCTGCAGACTGCGACTGGGATATCTATGCAGCTGGCAAATCATCTTAGATAACGGCGAAGACCCAGCAGCACAACATAGACCAATAAGACTGTGCAAGTACTGTAATCAAGACACAGAAGAACCTCTACAGCACTATCTACAGCAATGTCAGGAAACAAGCCTACTTCGGCAGGATCTTAACCCCAACAATCCTGCAACTGCAACAGCAATTGTCAAACACATAATCAACAATCATAATACCCTCGCAGTCTTTCTCCGCAGCTACCCTCCACTGAGATAACGTTGCAACAATGCCAATTGGCAATCTAAGCAGCAATTGAAAAGAAACCTTCTTATCCCCCCTTCAACCTTATAAGGAGACAGTTTTGTCTTCCCGTCCTGTTTTCGGCTTTGAGAATGGGGTCGTAGTCGTCAACGGTCTTTTTGACTTCCAACATTTCTTTCTCTCCTCTCAGCTAATCTCTCTTGCTGGAGTCAGAACGAGTGCTGGCGGCTGGGGGCAACAGCTCGTACTCCTTATAAGGAGACAGTTTTGCCTTTCCGTCCTTTCTTCAACATTGAAGAAGGGAGCGGAGCCGTCGGCGGTCTTTTTGGTATCCACCATCTTTTTCACCTTCAATCTCTCTCTTCCCAGGTCAGGTATCCCTCCCAACCACCTTTAATAGAAGTCTCAATAAATTAAATCATAAGTAACTTTTTATTTTTACTTTTTTTTCTAGATTTACAGGTACAGGAATTTTTTTATTCCATCCTATCTCTACTACTCAAGCTGCTACAACTCCCTCCTTTCAGCTCTCTCTTACTCAGCTGAAATCTCACACTATCCCTCCACCTCAAAACTTGAGCTTAAACCACTATGAAGTTTTTTTTTTTACTTCACCTATATCAATATCTCCAACTAAAACCTTTCAACTCCTTCCCGAGCTCTCCTACTTATCGGGACTTACTACTATAATTCTTTTTCTCTAACTAAGACTGGAGCCAGTGGGCTCTTGGGAAGGTATCCCCTTCCCACAGTCACCTACTTCCTTCTCAAAACAACCCATCATAACCCAAAACCTATCCCAATATCCTAAAGTAAAAGTTGCAGAATATCCCCCATCCCAACTACCTATCCCAATAAATCCTACCAAAACACCTACGGGCTGCAAGATTGCAAGAGTCCGTGTCTGGCCAAAAGGGCCAGGCAATCTTCAACAACAAACAACACTGTATACTAGGTCCAAGCAGTTACCAGACCTGTGAGTAGCTTCACTTATGATTTGCTCGCCGCCTAATTTAAGCAAAGTTCAAAGCTCTTGAGCCATGGAAATCAGTTGGAGAAAGAGATTTTAAAATTTCCCCTGTGGATACTGTTGATATCACCAACAAGAACAAAATATGCCTTTCTATCATCTTGTATCCTAGCAATAGGATTTTGATATATCGAACACATATTAAAGAGGTTATGCCTGGCAAAAAAATTTTATAGCCTGAATCTAACGACATCCACATTCATACTTAAAATCTTTAATTGACAGCTCAAACGAGTACCTCAATTGAGAAACCAAAGTTTCTTCCTATAATAGAATATCATACTATCTGGAGGCAACTGTAAGATCTCAAATATTGCGATATAGTCCACGAATATTGCAATACTTCAGACGTCTTTGGCAAGGTTTAGGACATACTCGTCCCGGATTTTCCTCAGTACCTCCAGACACAAAAAGAATTAAATACAAAAAGTCTCACCATAAATAAACACAATATTACATGACTATACATAGAACGACTCATACAACTCATTGACTAAAGACAAAATGTTGTATAGAATTGGTTAGAATGTCTGAGCCAGCACACCGTGTAATGCTTAGTAACTTCATTTGAAGGAAGGACAGTAACGATGGTTTTGAAAATGAATACCACAGACGAATGGATAGAGAATGGGCAACCGTTTATTAAGCCTAACCAACACACCGTTTAAAAACAAAAGCGAGAAAAAACCCATTGAACAGTGTACCCTCAATCGAGAGAACTCTAACCCAAAACCTTGGTACAGAGGCTATATCACTACCCAAAACTAGAGAACAATGGTTTGATTTTGGATTCTCCTCACAGACGTGTTACTTACCATGTGTAAAGAGTCTCTTTTTACACATATCAAGTGGAAAGTAGCCAATGAACAATTACAGCACAGCAGTTAACCACCTGTGTGAAGAACAATTGTTTGGTTTACTTAGTGTTGTTAGGTGTATGAGGAAAGATAAGTATGCGTAGAGAATGAGACGGACTATTCAATATTTGTCAAGGCAAATAAGCAATAAGTACCCTTCAAATTAATTTTAAACTTGTTTACAAAAGTTTGAAATTAGATCGGTTATCCGTTTCAAAGACCACCTGCCGACTGCCATTAGATCATCGGTCATTTACAAATTTACATGTCCAAACTGCCAAGTATGCCATTTTGGCAGCACTTATCGTGCCTTCAAAGTCAGGACCGAGGATCATATTGGAAAGTCGAGCAGAACCGGTCTCCTTCTCAGTAATCCAGCACACTCAGTTGTTAGTGTTGTTTTACGTAGTGAGGATTTTAAGATAGTCGACTCTTGTTCTTCAGTAAGTGACGTAGGAATTTTAGAATCTCTTCATATAAAATATTTTAGGCCTAACCTCAATTGTAATACCTCTGCCGTCCCCCTTTTCGTAACAGACGAAATTTTTATTCCATTTGTATGTATTTTTTAATAAATCTTTACTTATTTCATGTAATTTTTAATTTGAAATTGTATTGTTTCTTTTATCTTTACGTTTGGTAGCACTGATGAGGACAATTGAAATATCGAGACGTTTGCAATGAATATATACAATATGTGGCGACATTAGTGTTTCTGTTTCTCCTGCGAATGAGATTTCCTAGAAACTGTCCCCCCCAATATCTATAGATTCCAGAATTTCAGGTGTAGAAGAGTTTGGTTGTTAGGGGAGGGGGCTGCGAGTGGGGGAAGGACGACGATGGGCCTGGGTAGTACTTGTTAGAGCTGTAAGAGGTGTGATGGTAGGCGAACCACGAAAAATTATGGTTGAACGTAAATTCACTATAATTTCTCCAGATCTTAATTCTATCATTATAATGATTCTAACTTATATTTAAATGGTATATTTGTTGTGTTATTTGCTATATTTTTCTTGCGAACTTGTTGACAAAAAGGATCAATGTTAGTTTGGAAATATATTATGTCTCTCTCTCTCTCTCTCTCTCTCTCTCTCTCTCTCTCTCTCTCTCTCTCTCTCTCTCTCTCTAACATGTTACTTGAGATATCATGAAAAGGAGACAATGACAGAAATTAATTGCTGAAAGTTTTTGAGAAGGTAA
>NC_090726.1:92708255-92715755 GCF_036898095.1 Palaemon carinicauda
TTCTTCAATTGCCTCTCTAAGTTCATCAATTGTTTTACGTTTTCTGTTGTACACCTTGTCCTTTAAAAATACCCACAAAAAAGTCCATTGGTGTCAAATCTGTCGACCTAGCCGGAAATTCAATGGTCCCTCTTCTTCCAATCCATCTGTTTTGCAGGTTTTCATCCAAATATCCTCTCACATCACGATGAAAGTGTGGGGGTGCACAATCTTGTTGGAAGTAGAACTCGGCATCTCCAAATTGTTCTTGGAAGCATGGCATAGCAAATTCTTGTAACATGTCGAGATAATTCAACCCAGTCACTGTGTCTTCGAAAAAGAATGGTCCAATAAGTCCCCTAGCTGAAAGTCCACACCAGACAGTGACTCCAGGCAAATTTAAGTGACATTCCACTGTAAGATGAGGATTTTCTTGTGCCCAGTAACTGCAGTTATGGGGATTTTATCGAGCCATTTAATCTAAATGTGGCTTCGTCACTCCAGATAATTTTCAGTGAAAACGTGGTATCGTCTGCACATTGTGCACGGTACCACTCGCAGAATTCTATCCTTCGATCAGGGTCATCTTCGTTTAGAGCATGAACTAGTGCTGGAATAAAACTTTTCTGTTGCGCACGATTCAAAGTGCGATGGACGGTCGATTTTGGGATACCTGTCTCTCGTGACAGTTGACGAACAGATTTTCGAGGGGAATTCTGAAGATTAGCAATAACATCTTGCTGTTTAGTTGGGCTTGTCGATGTTCTTTTTTGTCCTGAATGTCCTTTTCTCATGCACTGGATTATCCCGTGATTCTCAAAGTTATATACGATTCGTAAAATGGTGACACGTGTTGGGGCATCTCTGTGGAACTCACTCGTAAATCATCGTTGCACTTCAGCTTTATTTTCACATTTCCAGAATGTCTTCAGAAAAAATTTTTGTTGCTCGAACATAAGCTCAGTATACGCCATTCTTACTCCAAAATCAAATCTGAAATAGAAAAAAAGTTGTTAGCTATTCAAAGTCAAAGAGTGTATACATTATTTTGGTTACACTGTATATATATATATATATATATATATATATATATATATATATATATATATATATATATATATATATATACATATATATATATATATATATATATATATATATATATATATATATATATATATGTGTGTGTGTGTGTGTGTGTGTGTGTATATATGATAAATTTTGCACATTTCAACGTGTTTTTCCTGTTTCAAATAAGCCATATATATTAACACATTAAAGTCTGGATTCTCTTAACATCCTCGGGATCAGAGCCTCAGGGGAAATCACTCAAAGACTATAGTATCTGTCCGGCCGGGCTTTGAACCCTGGTCCAGAATACTTGTGTGACATTGACCATACCACTCAGCCCCGAAGAAACATTGGTGAGCAAGTCACTCCGGGGTCACCAATGTGACGAGCTAAGAGTAGGGTGTGACTCAAAAGCGGGATGAAAGCAACTGAGTTTATTACAGAACATCAAGTCCGGGCAAGAAGGTCACAAAATATACAACAGGCTCTTTCAAGTCCAACCAGCAACTGGTTCTGCTAACAGTTACGATAAGAAAAACAGACAGGTTGATACAAGTTGCTGTCAGTGCGACGGGAGAGCGAAGATACAAGGATAATATATACAAAAAAGAAAAATGTCGTTACTATGTACGATTGTGTGCCTCACGGTTGGTACAAATGTAAATAGTTTATGTTTAATACTTTACTAAGGCTCAAAGTTTGTGATTCATAAGTTAATACTGGTAGGACCATTCAGTTAAATACTGCTATTTTTTAGATAAAATGGCATTTTACATTTTATAATATCATTTTGTGTACCAAAAGATCTCCATCTCATGCTTATCCCTCTTTTAATTTCAGTCTCATGTCCTGGGGAAATAATTACTGCCTGTCTTTAAGTATATTCATGGTTTTCCATGAACACATATACTTATGTATATATATATATATATATATATATATATATATATATATATATTTATATATATGTATATATAGTTGTGTATATATATACATTTATATACAGTATGTGCCTGTATTATATATATATATATATATGTGTGTGTGTATGTGTGTGTGTGTGTGTGTGTATATCGTAGCCAAGGTAGGAAAAATTAAAAGACTTGATTAGAATTAGTACTTTCGTCCATTAGGAACATCAACAAACTCAACTATGTAATTGTTGGGTCTGTTGATGTCCCTAATGGACGAAAGTACTAACTCCAATCAAGTCTTTTCATTTATCCTCCCTTGACTATAGTACATTTCATACTCATCACGTGTCAGCTTTCATGATTTCTACACGTACACACACATACGAACACACGCACGCACACACACACACACACACCCATATATATATATATATATATATATATATATATATATATATATATATATATATATATATATATGTGTGTGTGTGTGTGTATGTGTGTATGTATCCAGTAGCCTATATATATACAAATATATAGTATAATCATATAATATATAGGGAAAGCAGGAATGTTGGGCTTGAAATGAATATCAGTAAATCTAAGATAATGTTCAATGAAAATGCAGAGAGACAACAAATAACGGGTATGGACGAATCTCTAGAGATTGTTAATGATTATGCTTACTTACGACAAGTAATCGTTTCCCCACGACACGGGATTAAAATCAAAGGAAGGATAAGTATCGTATTTAGATCTTTTGGTAAACAAAATGATCTTATGAAATGTAGAATGGCATTTTCTTTGAAAAGAAAAGTATTTAATCATATGGCCCTACCAGTATTAAGTTATCCATCAGAAAATTGGAGACTTATTAAAATCTTAGAATATAAGCTAGTTGGAACTCAAAGAGCTATGGAAAGAATAAGGATGGGAATAACATTAAGAGACAGAAAAAGAGCAATATAGATACGAAAGCAAACTATTGTAGAGGATATTCTAACAACATGTAAGAAGAAATGAACATCGGTAGGACATATAATGAGAATGACAGATAATCAAAAGACATTAAGAATAACGGAATGGGTGCCTTGAGATGGCAAAAGAAGCAGGGGGAGGAAAAGAAGATTGTCGAATTAAAAAAGTTTACAGGTGTGGCCTGGCTTAGAAAGACCACAAACACATGCAAGTGGAAAGACAAGCCGGAGGCCATTTTTCTACAGTGGACTGATGGCTGATAATGATGACGATGATGATGATGATGATGATTATAATATATTTATTTATGTGTGTGTATTTATATATCACAAATCACAAACGCAAATACACACACACACCCATATATATATATATATATATATATATATATATATATATATATATATATGAATATAATATAATCAGTGGCCTTCCAGGCCCCAGTTTTCGGCCTTATGGCCCTAATTCGCAAGTCAAATATGTCTTCATTTTATACGAAAATCCCCAATATTAGGCTCATCGGCATATGTATGTTTATATATATATATATATATATATATATATATATATATATATATATATATATATATGTATATATATACACATATATATGAATATATATATATATATAGATAGATATAAATATATATATATATATATATATATATATATATATATATATATATATGTATATATATATATATATATATATATATATATATGTATATATATATATATATATATATATATATATATATATATATAGATATATGTATATGTATGCCTATAGTAAATGTATATATATATATATATATATATATATATATGTATGTATATATATACATACATATATACATATATATATATATATATATATATATATATATATATATATATATATATGTATACATAAATATAAATATATATATATATATATATATATGTATGTATATATATATATAATATTATATATTCATATAAATGTGTGTGTATATATACTTTATATATATATATATATATATATATATATATATATATATATATATATATATATATATATACACACACACACAGTTATCTGAGTCCGAGATCAATGCAGATCCATATCAAATTTCAGAAGGGGCGTGTAAGCTTCACAATTTGGTCTGCTTTGAAAAAGAGATGGCGTTCTTGAGTAATTAATGTTGATTTGACTGTAGAGGATGGAATCGGCAGCTTCGTGAAATTCTGTGAAGCCTTTTGAAAAATCTAATATGTTATCTTAAATTTTCGTATATATATTTCAAAGAATCTAAAGTTTTCATTTATAATTTTTGTTTCAATGTTTTTCGAAATTGCAAATATTTTTGTATCAGATTTTCACCACCATAACATTTATGTTGAAGTGTAGTTCCAAAACTCAATATATTCCCGAAGAAAGGTCGCAAAGTGATCCAAAACACGTGTCGACTACAAACAATAAATGGAGAAAAGTAAATGTATTTCTGCTGTTATCCTGAAAACTATCTGCAGAAAAGTCTGCCCGAAGAGAAAATATCTTCGAATTTTGGACGCCACAAAGACATTGTCTATTTATCATATATTTATATGCATATATATATATATATATATATATATATATATATATATATATATGTATATGTATATATATATATGTGTGTGTGTATATGTATATTTATATATATATATATATATATATATATATATATATATATATATATATATATATATATATATATATACATATGTGTGTGTATATATATATATATATATATATATATATATATATATATATATATATATATATATACGCATGTATGTATATATATATATATATATATATATATATATATATATATATATTAATACGCATGTATACATACATATATATATATATATATATATATATATATATATATTTATGTAAGGGAGAATATTTACTCAAGGAAAAATTGACATTCTTTCTCCACGCCTTGATTGGCAATTGCTTTAGTTATCCGGTTTATGAGAATCCTGTGAAGATAACCTCTTAAATCCTTGAAAAGAGAAGCGTGTCACACGACTGGCGCTTATTCATTTGAAAAGAGACATTTGCATCGGGAATTTAGCCATCCGTATGATATTCTAACCCTGACGCCTCCCTACCCCAGTCAAATAACCCCTCCCCCTACTGGAAAATCCATTGTTTATCTTGCTAATGAAACAGAAACGTGATTTCCGCTATGTGAACAAATCCTCCCGTCCCTCTTACCCTCCCGGACACACGGTAACGCTGGGTCGGAAAATGGCTGCGGCGGAGGCGACTTGTCTCGAGAAAAACATGATCGCTGTGCAGAGTCGGTTAATTATGCTGATGCATTAAGATCAACATTACTCGGGCGGCTCGCAACTTTGCTTGGAATTAGATAGTAAGTTATACATATGTATGATAGAATTTTGCCCCTAATTTCAGTGTATCCCTTTTCTTAATAATTTATCATGTAATCATATTTCAACACGGCCGCTGATCATCGCAACCCCCCCCCCCCCCGTTTTTTTTTTTGTTAGTTACCAAAGTACATTACTCTCTCTCTCTCTCTCTCTCTCTCTCTCTCTCTCTCTCTCTCTCTCTCTCTCTCTCTCTCTCTCAAAACCTCAGAAAAGTTTGGTTTTTAATGCTTTCCTCTCTTGATTTAGTTACCCATTACCTAAAATCCTTTTTATTCCAGGACTATAAGTAGATGGTGTTTATATGGTTCTTCAGCTTCCTTACTTTTCACAAAAGCTTATTTTTGTTTTTGTCACTTATTCTAGAAGCTTTCTAACAGAAATAAGATATCTGAGACTGTGGTGCACCAATTACCAAATATCATTTGACAAAGAATTCATATAAAAGAAAATGGAAAGGTTTTGATGAATCACCAGTCATTTAATATTTCATAAAAGGAGTTATCTTATGCTATATACAAGTTAAATAGAAGCTTTGTAAAACATTACCAAGTATATTGACATTCGTTTTATTCAATTTATCAGTAATGTAGGCGATATACTTTTCTAGTATTATATACTTCTTTCACTTTTGAGATGTGAAATGGGCTAATATATTGGGGGAGTCTCTTTCAAAGTTTTCGTTTTGATTAGTATTCAAAGGCAACTCTTCCCAACAGCAGAAGCTGTGCATTGGGGTAATCAAGAGAAGAGCTATGATGAAAGTTCATTCACCCTATTAGAGTATTTCCATTAATGGAATATACATATAGAAACCCTGGATAGGTACGGTGGGTCGTTTGCGACCCCGAGCGTCAAAAAAAAACAGGTTTTTCTCACGTGACTCACCCCTGTGACTGAATTTGTGGGTGATCGACCTGCAGGAGGTGTCTCCCCTACACGCTCTAGTAGTGTCCAGATGTGCATTGCTGTAGCTGTACTCCTTCCCCGATTTCTGAGACGCGTCGGGGTCGTTCGCGTCCGAGTTTACCCTTCTGAGGTAGTTTGCATAATTATCAAAGTTATTACGTATTATGAAATTGTCGTAGAATGGTGCAACTTGTATAGGTTATCAGTTGTGGAAAGTCTTGGTGGATTGTTTGGCTACCATGTGCATGTTTTTTTTTTTAGTTAAAATGTCGTTCATCCCCACGAGGACCATTTTACCGCGAGTGCCCCTTTTTCATTTTTTTTCATTTTTTTGCCAAGTCATTTTTCCGTAAGATATTGCCAAATAGTGTCGTAAAACTTTTGCTTGTTTAGTGTTGGAAAGTGTGTCTAGATGATCTGGCTACCCATGCATGACTTTGTTTTTGTCAGATACGACGTAGTTATTGGTATATTGGGTATTTAACTGCGGTTACCAATTTCTGTTTTTTTTTTCAATATTTGTAAAAATTACTACGTAGTAAGGAATTGCCGTATATTATTCATTTTTTTTTTCATGTTTATGTGTTAGAAAGTGTGCCTTGATGGTTGGGCTAACACGTGCATGTCTTTTTTTTTATCTGAGATGTCGTATATTAGAATGTCGGGCATTTTACCGCGAGTGTCCCTTTTTAATTTTTTTTAATTTTTTTGCCAAGTCATTTTTCCGTAAGATATTGCCAAATAGTGTCGTAAAACTTTTGCTTTTTTAATGTTGGAAAGTGTGTCTAGATGATCTGGCTACCCATGCGTGATTTTGTTTTTGTCAGATACGACGTAGTTATTGGTATATTGGGTATTTAACTGCGGTTGCCAATTTCTGTTTTTTTTTCAATATTTGTAAAAATTTACTACGTAGTAAGGAATTGCCGTATATTATTGATTTTTTTTTCATGTTTATGTGTTAAAAAGTGTGCCTTGATGGTTGGGCTAACACGTGCATGTCTTTTTTTTTTATCTGAGATGCCGTATATTAGAATGTTGGGCATTTTTCCGCGAGTACCCCTTTTTATTTGTTTTGCATTTTTTTGCTTAGTCATGTTACCGTAAGGAATTGGCAAGTAGTGTCGCAAAACTTATATTTTTATAGTGTTGGAAAGTGTTTCTAGATGATCTGGCTACCCATGCCTATTTTTTTTTTAGCCAGATATGGCGTATATATAAG
>NC_090726.1:92728255-92735755 GCF_036898095.1 Palaemon carinicauda
TCCCATTCCTCAGGTTTTGTTTCTTCACGCCACTTTCTACAAAATAATATTATAAGTAATCTGGGAGTCACTTCATTTTCGACCAATATCATCTCAGCAGTTATTCCATCGCATCCAGGTTTTTTTCCATCTCTTTAGTTTTTTAATGATAGCTTCGACTTCAAACACACTGAATTCACTCAAGGGCACATCAAGGCCTTCCTCAGCTTCAGGTATATCAATCAAATTATTCCCTTCATATCTCCTATTCATGACCAGATCCATCTCTCTATTTGATGAGTATATGCTTCTTCTTCTTTGCTCCTTCAGAGATTTCATTAATAATTTTATGTGCAATTCTTACACCATAGCCACTCTCTGAATTCATAGCTTTGTCAGCCTCGTCTCCTTTTCTGTCTAGATATTCTCTCCAGTCATTCCTGGCTCTTCTTTTAACTTCACTATCCATACTGGAATACTTAGCATGCTCTACCTTGTAATTTTCATTACTTCCTCGAACACTTTCAGCAATCAATTTCTGTCTTTGTCTCCTTTTTATAGTATCCCAAGTATCATTTGATATCCTTTGTTTTTCTCTTTATAACTGCATGTCCCAGAACTTCACTACCAACTAATTTATATATATTCTTAATATCCCACCATTCTTCATTAATTGTCTGCTCTTCGTCTCTTAAAGACTCAAAGACTTCAAATCGATTCTTACATTAAATTGCATAGGTTTCTCCTTGCTCATCTTCTAGAAGCTTAGTTTAATCAAACCTAGGTATTCTATCTATCTTTCTGTTGGGTCTTTCACTTTCAATTTCAGTGTGGCAATGAAGAGCTTGTGATCACTACCAATATCTGCACCTCTATGTCTTCTTACATATCTCAGAGTCCTCCTTCGCTCTTTATTAACGGCTATGCGATCTATTTGATTTTTGTAATTGCCACAAGGTGAAGTCCATGTATATTTGCGGATGTCATTGTGCTGGAGAAGAGTACCTCCAATAACAAGATTGTTTGTTGAACAAAAACATAAAATGGATCATATTTTCCTTTGCAACTTCGCCAAGACCTTCAGCACCCATCACATTATGTATACCTTAATTATTTCTTGATTTATAATTTAGAAGTAATAATCTACTATTTACAGCTCTCCATTCCCTTAATTAATGCCTTCTCTGCTTTTGGTGTCATCATCATTCCTACCCCTTCTCTTCCAACTCCTTCTGTTCCTCCTGGGTAGATATATATATATATATATATATATATATATATATATATATATATATATTGCTTCGGTCTGTACATTCTTTACCAATCCCCTTACAACGTGTTTCAGTCAGGGTTTAGATGTCCAAACTATATTTCATAAATTCATTCTCCAGTAGCAGGTAACTACCCAATATGATTCATGGTTCTAACATTCCAATTACAAATTTTATATTTTTCTTTAATATTTATAAATTGGGAGAAACTTGGCACTCAGATATGCTCAGGACTGGGGTCATTGTGTCATTTTCGTTTTCCATAGACTTACTAAATCCATAGACGATTCATTGGCTGAATTCATCAAAGAATAGCCAGTTCCATGTGATGTGCAGTGCCTATTTAACAAAGGCAAGTGACCCCTGTCGGTCCATACTAATTCCTGTAAAGTCATCCGCCAGCCATCAGGAGTAAAAGCTGGAAAGACATCTTGGGTATCGCCTTAAACCCAATCCGTCACCCTGCTGCCAGTGACTTCATCGAGATTTAGGTGGACATTCCCTCCACACCCAAAGTTCTCGTTACTCCACCAATTGTTCATCCACTTATATAACTGCTTATATATATATATATATATATATATATATATATATATATATATATATATATACATATATATATATATACATATGTATATGTATATATATATATATATATATATATATATATATATATATACACACATATAGATATATGTGTGTGTGTATTCATAATTTTTTTGAGAAAGGAAAGACAGCTAAATTGTGGCTACAGTACTTTCATATTTTGATTATTACATTTCAATGAGACAGAATGCATGGGAAATTGGAAACTTCATTTAGATTGTGTTAGGACTATGTTAACCATTTTCTATGCCAGTGGCCATGTACAGTGTGATGAATTTTCCCATCTCTATCTTTAGAAATCTCCACCAGGGAAAGATTCCCTTCTACACATTATCAACATATGAATCGCACCTTTAAAGCAGGATATGCATACTAAATCTTCGTCTCTGTCTAAGGTCTGGGGCATATATATATATATATATATATATATATATATATATATATATATATATATATATATATATATATTGGCCAATATATATATATATACATATATATATATATATATATATGTATATATATATATATATATATATATATATATATATATATATGTATATATATATATATATTTATATATATATATATATATATATATATATATATATACATACATACATATACTGGGGATTCTTATATAGAGTTAAGAGAGGGGCACATATTTTGCTTTAAAGGACATGAAAGGAAAAAGGAAAATTGAGTGGGTTTTCTTATTATTAAAAATCTTGTAGGTAACATAAATGAATTTTGTAGTGTTAGTGATAGAATTGCAGGATTGCTTATCAAACTGAATAAGAAGTATAAACTTACGATCATTCGAACGTATGCACCAACAACATTCCGTAGAAAGGAAGAAATAGAAAGTTTTATGAAGATCTGGAGATATATTTATAAAAACAACATGCAACTAAATTTACATTTGTTTTGGGTGATTTCAATGCTAAAGTAGGTCAAAGGAAGAGATAAAAATCAGCAGTAGGTAAATTTGAAGTAGGCACAAGAAATAACAGAGAAGACATGCTTGTAGAATTTGCTGAAAAAAATGATATTAAGATCATGAACCCCTTCTTTTATGAAAAGAAACATAGAAAATAGATATGGAGAAGCCCAAATGGATACACGAAAAATGAAATAGATTTTATTCTCATTAAAATAGTTAAAATTCATAAAGTCAAGTAACCATAGAATGGTGAGAAATATAATTTGTTTAGTTCTATGGAAAGATAGAGAAAAATTAATTTCATGAAAGAAAATAGACGGTCCTGTCATAAGAGAGAATCTGATGCGCAATAGAAAATCGAGGCAATTAAAGAAGAAATAAATAGTAATATAACAACAATTGTATTAAAATCTGCACAAAAGATAGGTGAAAAGATCAAAAACAATATTAAGTAAAACTATCAGAAAATACCAAAAACTTAATAAGTAAAATATTGGAAATGAGAGTAAAATCTTAGAGATGAACTATGATTAACAGAATTATCCCCCCCCCCCAAAAAAAAAAAATGAAACAAACTGAAAACACAATACATAATCAGACTAAAATTGAGGACACACTAAAGAAAGGATGGAGCATCAAATTGTTGAAAATTAGATTTGGAGCAAGGTGCCAACAGAAATGTGTTCCTAAGGATGAAAATGGAAATATTATCAACAAAAGAGATGGTGTAATAAAATGGCATAGGATTTCTATACAATGCTATACAATATTGATATAAAAAAAAATCCTTTGCCAATAGAAATAAGGCAATGCCTGACCTGGTACTAAAAGTAACAGTAAGAGAGATAAAGAAAACAATAAAAGGCACGAAAAGAGGTAATGCAGCAGAAGATGGCCTAACAATTTATCTAATAGTAAATGAAGAAGATTTAATAATAGTAAAGCTAGCTAAACTTAACCTAAAATGTGTGCAAGAATGCTATACTCTGACAGCTTAAAAAAACAGTGTTTTACCAATTCACAAAAAGGGAGACAAAACACATGAAAAATCACCGCCCAATAAACTTACTCTCAGTAACATATAGAATATTTATGATATACCGAATGGAGAGACAGCTAGTCTTTAGAAGTGGGTATTCAACAGCTGACCATATCCTTGTAATTAACCAGATAATGGGAAAATCAACAGAGTATGATACACCCCTATGCATGAAATTTATAGACTATGAGAAAGCTTTTGATTCTGTAAAGTCTTCACCAGTAATGAAAGCCCTTCAAAGACAAGAAATAGGTGAATTTCATGTTAGAATACTTGAAGGTATCTATAACGAAAGTACAGCAATTCTAAAACTACATAACGATAGTCAGAGAAAATTCTAATTGAGAAAGGAGTTAGACCCCATCTCTCCTAAATTATCCACATCATGCCTGGAAGAAGTTTTAATAAATTTACATTTGGAATATGTAGGAATTAATATTAATGGGGAATACCTTAAAAACTAAAGAGTTGCAGATGACAGTTCCATTTGGTGAATCATGGGCGGAATTGCAAATGATGACAGAAGATTTGAATAGAGAAAGTAGAAATTTAGGACTGAAAAAGAATGAGGAAAACTCAGATATGTTCAATGATAATCCAGAGAGACGACAAATAAGGGTTATGGACGAACCTCTAGACATTGATAATGACTATGCCTACTTTGGACAGACAGTAAGTGTTTTCCCAGGACATGAGACCAAAATAAAAAGCAGGATAATCATGGGATGGAGAGATTTTGGTAAATATTGTGTGATTATGAAATGTAAAATGGCACTTTCTTTACAAAGAAAAGTATTTAATCAGAAGGTCCTTCGTGTATTAACATATATATCAGAAACTTGGAGCCTTAATAAAACCTTAGACCATAAACTAGTTACAACTTAAACAGCTATGGAAAGAATAATTATGAAAACAACATTAAGAGACAATAATGGCAACATGGATATGAGAGTAAACTAAAGTAGAAGATATTTTAATAACATATAAAAAAAAAAATTACATGGTCAGGTTTGAAATGAGAGTGATAGATAATAATTGTACAAGAAGAATAGAATAGGTCCCAGGCGAAGGAAGAGAAGACGATGGATTGATGAGCTAAGAAAAGTTGTTGGCATAGACTGACATTGAAAAATCACAAACTGATGAGTGTGGAATGACATGTCTGAGGCCTTTGTCCTGTTGTGGACTAAACACGCCTGACAACTATATATATATATATATATATATATATATATATATATATATATATATATATATATATATATGTGTGTGTGTGTGTGTGTGTGTGTGTGTGTGTGTTATATAGAAAATTTTGAATATAAGAATACTTACCTTATGTACAAAATCACGCATGTCACCTTCAGTTATGCATTCAATTGTGAATATATCTGCTCCAGTGCATAAGCATCCTTGTTGCATTGTCTGTCACCCTCAAGTTTTGCAGCCGGGAACAGTTGATAACTACACGAACTGTGGTGTATTTCTTTCTCTCATCTTTCGTCTTGAATGAACACGACCAAGTGTGCTAACATTTTGTTACCATACTCCGCCTTATGTTCATTGCAGATAAAACTGCCTTTCAATGATGGTTTTAAATGACGATTCTTTGTTGGGTAGTAATTAGGCTAGTTAATTAATGAATTTATTCTATATTGCTAATAGTTTGTTTATGTGAATAGGAACACCATGCTATTTTTGGTAAAAAAAAAAAATTTATTTTCATTATTATTATTATTATTATTATTATTATTATTATTATTATTGTTGTTGTTGTTGTTGTTGTTGTTGTTTTTGTTGTTGTTATTATTATTATTATTATTATTACTAGTCAGAGATTATCATATTATCAATATTACATCCGCGAAGAAGGTTATGTTTTAACCTGCGGTAATTACTATTAATCATTTATATGTTTATTTATCTGTTAGCAGGATTAGGTCAAAATATCCGGCTGGATATTCACCAGGTTTTAACAACGGACATTTGTCAGGCTCTCGAAGAACTCGTTAAATTTATCAAGTGATGCGGATCAAAATTACGATTCTGGATCAACATTGTACTTTTCCCCATCTACGGACACCATATGAAAACGGCATTGCTTTGTCTGTAGACTTTGGTAAAATGATACAATATATTCATTCACAGTTAATATATGAAAAAAGATTTCGTCCGTAGACGTGAGTAAAATATTATCAATATTTATGCTCTTATTATTATTATTATTATTATTATTATTATTATTATTATTATTATTATTATTATTATTATTATTATTATTATTATTATTAGGAGTAAATTTCTCAGTTGCCAGTCAACTATAGACTATGAAGATAATGATAGACTCCTTGTACGCAGCATATTCCCCTCTTTTCAATTAGAACAGATGTAGGATTTTCTCCCTTTTCATGAAAAAACCAAAACAAAGAAAAATTTGATGTTCGATTTCCAATATTGTTCGTACATCGGCGTGCGAATGATGCGATGGCCGACAGCCTTTGTTCCGAGGCGTGACTAAGGAGTAATTAACGTTGGGGGAGATAAAATGAGAATAATTTTTTGAAAATGGGAAGAAATGGAGAGAAAACCAATGATATGGTGCGGAGTGGATCGAAAAGCGCAGGAGACGAACTTGTTTTGATGTATTTGAGCTTTTGTGAAGCTGGAAGTCATTCGGGAGAATTTCTTTGTCCATTTTTCTTTGTTTTTCATCATTTGTTTCAATTCTTTTTCTCTCTCTGTCTCCATTAGCTGATAAAGGATTAATCTTTCCGGATACTGCATTTCTGTTAAGCGTGAAACTAGCAAGATTTTGTATTGCGCTTGGGAAAACCGGATGGAGTTTCTATAGAAAGTAATAAAAGAAACTGAATACAGTGTAATCAAGTTACAATATTTTTACGAATGGGAAGAAGAAGGAAAGAGTAAAAGAGGGATTCTGTACTAAAGGAAATAAAGAGACGGTGCAGCGTATGCATCATACTACAATAAGCTGTTGGTGTATTACTTCGTGTGTGAGCGGATTATAGATGTGTCAGCTTTCTCATACTTGAAGAGTCTTTTTCAATTTGCGCTTCTATTCTTGTTTTAGTCATGCCCTTTGCCCTATCCCCTAGCTCTCCTGATATAGATTTCATGGGGATTTTTTTTCTCCCTTTCCTTTTTTCTTTTAGTCTATCCTTCTTCTCTATTCTTCTTTATTTCTTTTATCATTCTAATCCCGTGTATTATATCCTTCACGGTCAGGATATGATGTGTACCTAAACATAATGCCATCGGCACATGTGTACCACACCAGTAAACCTACATAGGATGATATTGGAAATATTCATTTATTAATACCATAAGATCTTGTAAATATTCGCTTCATGATTCTCATTTAGTGAACTCTTGTAACTTTTCCTATTTAGATTAGTAATCCATTCCCATTTATTAAATAATCCCCATTGCTATTACACGCGATTAGATTTATTTTGTGTTACCCGATATCTATAAGATATAGAGCAACAATGATTTTGCCGGGAGGTAATAAAAATATTTTTACATTTAAATGCTTCAATATGGCGAACATATTTGAGGGAACATGCTCTCCGTGATATTTTATCCCTTTATTGAGACAATGAGTAACGAAAGAGTTGATAGAGTACTGTATACAACTCCAACTAAGG
>NC_090726.1:92740755-92755755 GCF_036898095.1 Palaemon carinicauda
TCGCTTGCGATGGTGGCCTCCCCTATCACTAATCTTTTCTTTTTACATGATGCAGGTACGGGTGTGGGGTTTCTTGTAGATATTGCTGCTTGCGGTTCTCCCCTACCAAGGCCACTCTCTAGGACATGACGTAGTCATTCTAAGCCTGTTGACGTCCACCTGGTAGCTGCCAATGGATCTGTGATCCCCACCCATGGTACGAGACACTCACACTATTGTTTGGGAGCACCAAATATTATTTGAAGTTTCACGTTGTTGACGTCACATTGCCAATCGTCGGTGCAAACTTCCTTTCCCATTTACACCACCTGGTTGATGTTGCTCATCTACGGTTAGTCAACGTAGACTCTTACTCGTCGACACCTCTTCAACCCGGCCACTTCGACCACGGTTAGTCAACGTAGACTCTTACTCGTCGACACCTCTTCAACCCGGCCCCTTCGATCACGGTTAGTCAACGTAGACTCTTACTCGTCGACACCTCTTCAACCCGGCCCCTTCGACCTCGCTTTCCACATCAGCGCACCCACTGATGCCTATGCCCACCTCCTTACATTGTACCCTGAAATTATCCATCTAGAACTTTGCCTAATGCCCACGGTTCCTGCGCCAAACACAGAATTTATCACCATATCAAGATGATGTGACCCCTTGTGTTTGCTAGATTACGGCGTCTGTCTGGGATTGTTTGGCAGGAACTAAATGAACATTCGTTGAAATGTGACGTTGTCAAAAGGCCTTAAGCCCATGTTCGTCACCCCTATGCATCATCCTGAAGAAGGATGACTCCCTGCACCTTTAGGGGAATTAGATGCTTCTGAATATGCAGATAAAACTGGATCACTACCCCTCCCCAACATCACTGACGTTACCGCATACTTGCACATGGCGAATATGTCCTACACTCTTAACCTCTTGAAGGGGTATTACCAGGTGCCCATAAACCCAAAAGACATTTCCAAAACCACAATTACCACCCCTTTTGGTACTCACACATTCAATTAGTCCAGGTATGGCCTTCAAAATGCTGGGGTCCCTTTTCAATGCCTCATGGGTGGCATTGTAGAGGACCTCCCTTTCTGTATATCTTATACGGATGATATTCTTATCTTCTCTTCCTCCAAACAAAAACACCTCCATTATCTATGCATTGTTCTCGACAGCCTGCAACAGAACAACCTCATGGTCTGGTACGACAAGTGTACCTGTGGCGTAAACGAAGTATCTTTCTTAGGGCACTGCATCACTACTAAAGACGTCCACCCCTTCCCTTTGAGGGTACCAGCTGTTCAGAACTTTTCCATGTCCTCGACCATCAAAGCATTATAAGAATTCTTGAGCAAAATTAGCTATTATTACATGTTCTTTTCAGCTATCGCCGCCACTCTTGCCCACCTTTACGCATCCTTCAAGGGGCAAGCCAAAAGACCTGAAGTGGGGTTCCGTTCAGAAAGTGGCTTCCTGTAACACAAAGAATGACCTATCAACTGCTGCTGCTTTTGCCTCACCTGTGCAACATGCCCATCTCCTTTTCTCTACCAATGCCAGTGACATCGATATTGGGGCATTACTCAAGCAGGTATCCGCAGCTTGCCCCGCCGTTTGGCCTTCTTCGGCAGAAAACTGTCCAAGGTGGAATCTGGCTACTCTACCTTAAACTGCAAATTACTGGTGGTGCATTTGGCTGCCCGTCACTCTCACCACTTCTTAGAGGGTACTCCCTTCGTCATTTGCATGGATTACATGCCTCTGGTGCACATCTTCACTCGACACTCCAATGTCTGGTCCACCCGTCAACACCAACTCCTCTCTGCCATGGCTGAATATAACTACACCCTTCAACGCATGTGTGGGAAAATGAATCCAATAGACGATGCCCTGTCAAGAAAAACATTGACCACCATTCACCTGGGATTGGATTAGAACTCCTTGGCAAAAGCCCAAAGAAAAGATCCAGAGTACCAAGCATGCAAGACATCCAGCACATCCTCCATTTGGAACACATCACCCACGACAACTTCAACGCCACTCTCCTCTGTGACATCAGTAGTGGTAGACTACGTCCGTGGATATATGGCCCCATGTGCCGACAGGTGTTTGATATCATCCATGGCCTCACACATCCCTCGCGCTGATTTAATGCACAGCTACGGGGCACCTTATCTCAACCTCATGCCCACATTCACGTCGATATATTAGGTTCCCTACCCCCATCACAAGAATACTGTTTCCTGTTATCACCATTGAATGCTACAGTTATTGGCCTGAATCCATATCCATGGAAACTACAATCTGGGCCTCATTTACATCAACCATACTCTCAGGGTGGGTAGCAAGATTTGGTATCCTTGAGCTTATTACTTCTGACAGGGGTAGCATTTTCACCTCTCCATTGTGAACATCATTAGCAAATCTCCTGGACATCACCCTACATCAGACAACCACCTCAAAGCAGCTTTGATGTCCTGGCATAATAACTCCAACTGGTTTACTTACCTCTCCTGGATCCTCAAGGGACTAAGGACCATTCCTAAAGATGCCCTGGATGTCTCGGCATCTAAAATGGTGCATGGCGACCTATTGTTTGTCCCTGCTAAATTTTTTTTGTCTGCAACCTCCTCTGACAATCTCCTTTGCCTACGTCATGTTGTGGGAAAATTTACTCCATGACCCTCAGACTTACAATACCCCAGCAAAGTAACACATACCTTCATATTTGCACACTGCAATGTACGTCTTCCTGTTCAACGACACAAGCAAGCAACCGCTAATACACCCTTACGTGGGCCCTTTCCTCGTGATCCGTCCCACACTTAAGGCTTTCTTAATTAACATTCATGGCAAAGAAAATGGGGTCTCTATTGATCGCCTAAAACCGTTCATCGTAATATCGTCTTGATTTGCAAATTCCCATTGTCATCTTACTATTGCTGATATTTATTTTCAGCCTTATCTAACTATAAAGGTTTGGAATAAATTCGCTATCCTCTCTTAACATTTACCAAGGGCATTATTTTACCTTAAAAAATCAACCATTTCTTATATTACTGACTTTACCTCTTCCTTTTACCCTTTTTTCGGTCCTTTGAATACTAGTCCCTCAGTTGTTCAAATAGCTTGTGCGCTTTTCAAGATTTTTCAGAATTCTGATTTTACATTCAAATGCTAGCTCTCTGCTACGTAGTGCAATTTATGCATAAAAAATTCTAGCAATCACGCCTTTTCTCTCACAAGGTTCAATACTAAACGGCATTCAAGAAGTTTAGTTCAATCTTTGGCCAAATTATAGAACGATCTTCACAATCAAATGTTTAAACCAGTGGAACTTAAGATCAAAATCTATACAAATGTTTTTCGATTGAGCAGGTTAATATAAGTTTTGCCAAAATCTATAAGTTATACCTTGTTTAAAATGGCCATTTATCTTGAAATATACTAATATTCTTTTCTTAAGTCTCTTTTATATTTTAATCCTTGCTTTCTCTGATGGGGACCTTGCAATTTTAGCTTTCTTGTTTTAAGACCAGTGTTTTTTTAAGCTATTAATATTGATGATAGCGATAATAATTAGTAATTCTAATAAAAGTAATAATATTTCCAAATGTAAAACTATTGATAGATCTAGTTGACTTAAAACACCATTATTTCATAACATCAGTCAATTTAGAACAAGAGAGTCGTTCGTCATTAGTATGAAATCTGTTAACTTTCTTCTAATGAATACTTTCTACAACAGATATTTTACATAAAATTTCATCCTTCTATGCTCTCAAACAGGCTTTTTCATAAGTAGTCCCTATTAGTAACATGCTTTTTTTTCTAGGTGTGAATCTACAGTGATCATTTCCTATCTGTATTTCTGTTTTTCTTACATTCTCTCAGTCCATGTCCTACCATGCACTTTCTGAGGTATATTAAGAAATTCTATGTCCTTCACTCTTTTAGTTCCTATTATTTTTTCCTTCAAACATGCTTTAAACGAACTGTTTTGTAAGTTAAATGTATTATCATCATAGCACAATAGCCCTATTTGAAATGTGACCCCTCAGATCAGCATGAATTACAATTCTTCAATTTTTTAATTGTTTTCCTAGAGAGAATTGTAAGTTTATAGCAAAAATGACATTACTTAGTGTGGTTCACCCATGGTGGAAAAAAGAGTAGGGTGAGTTCATGAGTTTTGTGCATTCTTGCATGAGTTTTGTGCTTTCCTGTGCAGTGACGCCACTTGGAACCCAGATAAGTCTCAAGACTCACATTGTTTTGGAGGGAATTCGCTGATCTTTTAATATTTCCGTCAGTTGATAAGAAACAACGAAGAAGGTGGTATGTGCCGTATGTGGGTGCAATAATCCTGATCGACACCGCCAGGAAAAGGGCATTTCATTTTACAGATTTCCAAAGGATCCATCTCTTCGAAAAACTTTGGTTAATCTGTACAAAAGGAAAGATAATTTTAACATGAAGAATGGAAGAATATGCTTCATTCTTATTGTCCTTGGTGATTTAGTTTATCTTAGCTTATTTTGAAAGTGAAATTATGTAATATAGAGATAGATACAGACACCAAATTCAGTATTTCTGGTATGAAAATGTTTTGATTTATTATCAGCTGACTTTAAACATACAATTTTGTTCATTAATCTATTTGTAAAGGCATGTTTAAAAAGCTTACAATTCATATCTGTGTATGCCTGCTTCTTGTATAGATATATTATTTTATTAGCCTATATCTTTGCAACTCTTCTGCTTGATGATTGATATAATTTTCATGAAAGTGATTGTGCTTAAGTCTATTTTCAACTCTCTCATATTGTCTGTTAATTCTTTGTTGCTATTAGGTCCATTGCTATAAACTAAAATACCTAGGCTTACAGCATAAAGGCTTAAAGGCCAGTCATGAATGGCAGAGTTAAGGGACAGTGACATTGCCCTATCAAGCAAGACTGTACCCTAGAGATTGATCATATATACATCCGATCAGCGCCCAATCCTTCTCTCCACCCAAACTAGGACCAGGGATGGCCAGGCAATGACTACTGATGGCACTCCATCCTTAGCTCACAATGATGGTAAGTTTATAGTGGCCAAAAAAACTAACGAGTTTGAGCGGGACTCGAACCCCAGTCTGGCGATCACCAGGCAAGAACGTTACCAATAGGTTTAGCCTAGATTTTTACATGGTACAGAACTGAAAGCTGGAGTTATTTCGGTTGATAAATTTATCAATATATTAAAGGAGGTATCAATTCATATTCTTGATGAAATCATCAGTAAAACGCAGAATTCATTTCAGGATAAAAATTCTAAAGAGAAATCTAAATTCCATGGTAAAGTTGTCAACAAGATTGAAAAGATCGTTAAATAATAGATGACAAAAAGATAACATGGCATTTCCTTAGTCACCTTATCATTTTATCATATTAGAATTACTTAATAATGAATTAATTGAACTATAAAACAATGCGATAGTGCCCTATGATTATACAATGCATTGCAGTAATATTTGACCGTGACTAGTTATGACTCGGCTCGAGCTTCGTGTGATTCCACCGGATCTTCCACCTTGACTTCACCTAGTTTTGAGCGTAAGACAAAATAATGAACGACGACAATTGAGCTAAGTAACACCTGAGGGCCATAAACTTAAAGTATGGAATATGGTTATTACAGTCGTTCAATTCTCTCTCTCTCTCTCTCTCTCTCTCTCTCTCTCTCTCTCTCTCTCTCTCTCTCTCTCTCTCATTTTGGTGCCTTTAATGATTCACCTTGGCGCATCATTTAATGGGGCGGTCGTTTTAACGATGCCGGATCATTGATGAAATAGCTTTTGACTTTACATTCTGATACATGATCGTGATCACAGGTGTCAAAGCTCCTGTGTTTTTTAGATATACAATTATATACAACTGTGGATTTTTAATACCCTAGATTCTAAAACACGGCATGGTGTTTTCTTCAAGTTATAAAGTAACTTGAGAACCTCAAAGCATTATGATTCATGTTTTAATAGGGACCCCCATCTTAACAACTTCTTCATCAAGTATTTTAACGTCTTCCCTGTACCACCCGTGTGTAATACAATCGTACATAGTAACGGCATTTCTCTTTTTTGTATATATTATCCTTTGCATCTTCGCTCTCCCCTTGCTCTGACAGCAACTTGCATCAACCTGTCTGCCTATTTCTCATTGTTAACTGTTAACAGAACCGGTTGCCGGTTGGACAAGTAATAGCATGTTGTATTTTGTGACCTTCTTGCCGGGACCTAGTGTGTATATATACTCGATGTGTCTATAATAAAGTACTCTGTTGCTTTCATCTCGCCTTTGAGTCACAACCTACTCTTGGCCTGTCACATATCCTTCCAAATCTGCGCATTGAATAGTACATAAATCTACAATGATTTAGATTTACTGTATGTCTGTGAGTTCAGTGTGACCTACATGAAGCGATGGACATGTTTGTGATCATAGAGAAAGAAAAATTTAATATTTATTTTAAGGTAATAAAGATAAAGCATATCCATATCCCAAACTAATCAACTGTAGAACAATCATTTTAGTTTCTATTCCCAAGTCCCATCAAATTTTCGATTTTTCGTTTACATTCTAACTCGAAATGTGAAAACCTATTTCGCAAACAATTTTCTTATCATCTTGTCCTTTAGTTTATTGGTCACTGTTACCAAGTGAGCAATTTACAGTTTTTCTTCTCAAATAACCTGTTTTAGTCTATGATACTCAACTATAGCACAGTTTCTCCGGAGATAATTTATCATGGCTTCTTAGACGCCACTATGACAATACAGTATATATTGTAGACTTCAAGCAACGTGCCCCAAAACCGTATTTAGTTGCCGTAAGGTATCAATAACCGGGATTAAAGTACAGAAGATACTTTATTGCAAGTACAATGGTGGAGACATGAAACTACAAACTGTTATGAGGAATAATTGCGTTCTAAGGGACCTCGAACGGCAGACCAACGTAGTTTGCATGTGTACAGTAAATATGTATTCTGAAGGGTGTGTACAGTATGCCCCACCGCTTAGGCTGCGTAGCAAAAACAAAACCAGCATTAAAAAAGAGACATTGACCCGGTTGCAACAGTGGAATCATGAACTTCATCAGAGGAAGACGAGAAACGGCGGGGATTGCCTGGTTGGAAGTATAGATTTTGTGAGGGGGCGAGTAAGCCCCACAATTTAGCATCTTTTGACGAGAGTTAGTGCCCCTGAAGAACGGGGGTCAATCCCTGTGCAGAAGTGGAACTATTAGCTTCGTTGAAGAGGTGGATCCATGAGATCGGTCATGAAATTCTGTGAAGCCTATTGAAAAATCATTTATGCATTCCAAATTTAATCTAGACCGTTTCCATTTTATTGAGTTTTGTAACTTTCATTTATAAATACTTTTTAATTATTATTTCATTATCTGAAATTATCTCCGACACAGAATTTATATTGGAGTGTTATTCCATTGGTCAACTACTGTAGCCCTAACAAATATTCGCATAAGATTGGGATTCCAAACACTTGACGACAAAGATTAAAAGTAAAATAGCTTTCGCCTTAATCATAAAAATTAACTAGAGCTTAGTTTTTTGCCACTGAGACAACGTAAAGTAAAATTCCCCAAAATCATATATATATATATATATATATATATATATATATATATATATATATATATATATATATGTGTGTGTGTGTGTGTGTGTGTGTGTGTGTGTGTGTATTCTTACGAAGCTGGTCTATATGACAGTAGATTATTTTATTCACGTATTTAATTTGTGTAATTAATACATGTATAGCCAGCTCGAAAGGTGGGTCCCATTCATGTGGGATTGAGTAAATGTATGTAAATTACGTAAGACTTTCGTCATTCATTTCGTTGTATTTTCATTCAGTTCAGTATCTGTAAATTTACGTTATTTGAAAGAATTAACGGCGTCAATGACCTTCGATGTCAGGATGCCAGAGAACTTCAAATCATTCACTGATTCATTGAAGAATTCAATTTTTATTTCACATAGTCTGGTTACAAAGTCTTATGACATCTTGTTAAAAGGTATCTATGACACACAATGTATAAACGCTAGGTATTGTATCAGGTTTCCACATGGTTGGAAGTTGTATGAAGGTTCTAGACTAAACTTATTCCTTTTTCTTAATGTTATAAGAGGAGGTTGGCAGAGTTAGCTTAGTGTGTTGCAATTGTCAGGCGACGAATAGAACCCTACTTCAAACTGCCAAGTTGACAACCTGACATCGCGAGAGGCCGTCCGGACCATGCCCCCACGCTTCGAGAATACATTAACTGGAAGTTTCTATAATGACTTTGGACGACATATATAGGGCCTAGCAATACATAGGAGGAGATCGAGCCTGACATTCCGAAAGAGCCAACGTCCGACAATCCTCTCACCAGCAACTCTTCAGCCATAGTGTTTCCTCTCAAACGTGTATAGTGTATAGTGTTTGTTAAAAAATTTAGTATTCTTTTTTTATTTTGAAAGAAGTGAAGAGAAGTTATGCGTACAGTTTATACTATCAAACAATTTCTTTTTTTTTTTTTTTTTTTTTTTTGTGACTGGCCCTGAGTGATTAGGTTAAAAAGAAAAGGGAATTTATTTTGCTTAACCGTTCTGTAACCTTGTGTGAGCCCAATGTACCTATGAGTATATATGTAAGTGTAATCATTGTTTATTTGCAAGTGTTAAAGTGTCAACTTGTTTCATTTATTGTCAAAATTAAATATTTTCATAAATTAACTTCTAGTGAAACAAGTGATTGCATAATTCTTGAAGTGTCTTTTTGTCTAGTTCTGATTTAAATTTCCAGTGATTTATTTTTGGTATTACTGTTGAATTGTTATTTTTATAGAATATATATATTTTTGTAAAGTGTGTATTATTTTGATCCCCAATAATCATTTTAGTAACTTGCTCGTACCCTTGACTTAGAACCGAAGTGAGAGATTGATTTAAGAATAGTTCCAGTTAAGGGTAAAGTAATCACCCAGCTTTTGTTTTGAGTGTAACGTAAAGAGACCTTTAGATATTCATTGTTCATATATATTTATTCTCAGAGCTCAGAGGTATTCTCGAGTGCATCTGATTTATGTCAAATAAAGCAGGTGAGTTTTGGAGCTTGGGAGTTTACGTAATTCGCTAGTCGTAATAATATATATATATACATATATATATATATATATATATATATATATATATATATATATATATACATACATATATATATATATATATATATATATATATATATATATATATAAATATATATATATATATATATATATATTTATATATATATGTATATATATATATATATATATATATATATGTGTGTGTGTGTGTGTGTTTGTGTATTCATCATCATCTCCTACGCCTATTGACGCAAAGGGCCCCAGTTAGATTTCCCCAGTTGTCTCTATCTTGAGCTTTCAATTCAATAATTCTTCATTCATCACCTCCTACTTCACGCTTCATAGTCCTCAGCCATGTAAAACTGGGTCTTCCAACTATTCTAGTGCCTTTTGGAGCCCAGTTGAACGTTAGGTGAACTAATAGCTCTTGGGGAGTGCGAAAAGCATGCCAAACCATCTCCATCTACCCTTCATCATGATCTCATCCACATATGACACTCGAGTAATCTCTCTTATAGTTTCATTTCTAATCATGTCCTGCCATTTAACTCCCAATATCCTTCTGAGGGCTTTTTCAAAATCTACTAAATCTATTGGAGATTGTTTCATTGTCCATGTAGTAACACCGATCTCGCTAAACTGATGTATAGTCTGATTTTTATACATAATTTCAAGCCATTTGATTCCCAAATTTTATTTAACCTAGCCATTGTCCGATATGGTTTTTCAATCTTTCACTAAATTCTAATTCTAAAGACCCTATATTGGAGAACATAGTTCCTAAATATTTAAATGATTCTACCTCATTAATCCTTTCTCTTTCCAATGATATTTCATCTTCCATTGTATATATATATATATATATATATATATATATATATATATATATATATATATATGTGTGTGTGTATACATATATATATATGTATGTGTGTATAATATATATATATATATATATATATATATATATATATATATATATATATGTGTGTGTGTGTGTGTGTGTGTGTGTGTATATGTATACACACACACACACACACACACATATATATATATATATATATATATATATATGTGTGTGTGTGTGTGTGTGTGTGTGTGTGTGTGTGTGTGGGTGCTATTATAGTATGCTATCTACCGTCGAATTTCTATTATAGTATGCTATCTACCGTCGAATTTCTACTATAGTATGGTATCTACCATAAAGTATGTTATCTACCGTCAATATTAATCCTCCTGTTTGATGAGGATTATGAAACAGATTACTTACCACCAGTATGTTATCCTCATTGGACTTTAATGATAGTTTAATAATATTTATTGGCAGGACAATATGGGTGCATAATTATAAGCAGTTTGTAGGGAAACTTTTATTACAAATTATTCAAAGCTCATCATACAACAATGCTACAAGTTATTCAAATGAAAAATCAAATATTACAAAACTGAAAGAAAATAATCTATGAAAAAAAGAATCAATCAAAAATTTACTCTACTACTGCTTGTAAACATATCTTACTTCATTCAAGAAAGCGGGAAATACATCGTCGCCTTTTCTCAGAACTTTCCAACAGTAATGATCTAAATGGGATTGTAAATGCTGATGAGGTACTCCTCTATTCTTTTTCATTATGTGAATCTTGGCATCCAGTCATGATCGCTCAATAGACTGAGTATGTGCTCCTGAATTTGGGTCTACATAATTTTGTTGATGGTTCACGGTTTTGTGCTCATAAGCACGTGTATGCTGGCCATTCATCGGAATGGATTGCAGATCCAAATTGGCACTCACGTTGTATGATAGGGATCAACGTTTCCTTATCTCTTCTTTCAACGTAAAAGTACCTCAATCAAGTCCATTTTTTCAATCCAAACGAGTTCACCATCAAACTCTTCAGAGTTCGGGGGATGGTCGCCAGCCAACAATCGACCACGGTTATACTTACGACGGCCAGCAAAACGACCCTCACTGATGGTAGGTATCATACTATAGTCAGAAAGGGGTGGTAGATAGCAAAGTCGGCGGTAGATAGCATACTATAATAGCACCTATGTGTGTGTGTGTGTGTGTGTGTGTGTGTGTGTGTGTGTGTAAGTACATGGAGTGGGTTTTCTTATCAATAAAAATCTTCAAGGGAACATAGAAGAATTTTGCAGTACTAGTGATAGAATTCCAGGATTAATTTTCAAACTAAAAAAGAAGTGTAAACGGAAGATCATTGAAACGTATACACCTAAAACATGCCATATAGAGGGAGAAATAGAAACTTTTTATGATGACCTAGAGATATTTATGAGAAAAAAACATAAGACTCAATTTACATTTCTTTTGGGAGATTTCAGCATTAAAGTAGGTCAAAAGAAGACAGAAAAAAACAGCAGTATGTAAATTTGGAGTACGCATAAGGAATAAAAGAGGAGACATGCTTGTAAAATTCGTTGAAAGAAACTAACTTTAAATCATGAATAACTTCTTTAATAAAAAGAAACATAGAAAATGGACCCGAGGAAGCCTAAATGGAGAAACAAAAATCGAAATAAATTTCATTGTCAGTGAAAAAGTTAATATGGTTAAAAATTTAACAGTTTTAAACAAGTTCAAGTCAAACGATCAAAGAATGGTAAGAAGAAAAATTTGTTTAGATCTAGGGAAAGAAAGAGAAAACTTAATTTTAAGAAAGGAAATAAACGCTCATGCAATAAGAGAAAAATCGAATGAGTATAGTTTATCAATAGAAAAAAAGGTACTCCTAGTTACATGGCGAAATAGAAGCGACTTAAGAAATGAACAATATTTTATTGGAATTAACACAAAAGATAGGTGAAAATTTTCTAAGCAAGATCAAGGAAAACTATCAGAAAAGACCAAAAACCTAATAAAGAAAGGATTGGAAATGAGGGTAAAAACAGTGAGAAATTAAATAGAATTAGCAGAAGCATCAAAGAAAGAAAAAACTCATAACATTCGTAAACATTATCAGAACAAAATTGAGGAAACACTAAAGAAATTAAGAAGCCTCAAATTAATGAAAAGAAGACTTGGAACTATGCGCCAACAGATGTTTGCTTTAAAGGATGGAAATGAAAATATCAACAATAGATATGGAGTGATAAAAAATGCAACGGATTTTTATACAATAGGGGTATAAGAAATAATTTTGCCTATAGAAATAACGAAACGTCTTAGCAAATACCAACCGTAACAGTAGGAGAAATAAAGAAGACATTAAAAGGCATGACAAGAGACAAAGCACCAGGAGAAGTTGGCATAACAATTGATTCAATGATAGATGAAGGAGATTTCATAGCAGTAAAACTGGGAGAATTCTACACCAAATGTTTGCAAGAATGCTCTATACCAATACTTTGGAAAAACCTCATCTTTATACTAATTCACAAAAAGGGAGAAACAAAAGACCTGAAATAATATCACCCTATAAGTTTACTCTCCGTAATATATAAAATATTTACAAATATCATATTAGGCCTAATAGAAAGAGAACTAGACTTGAATCAAGCAAGAGAGCAGGCAGGCTTTAGAAGTGGGTATTCAACAACTGACCATATCTATGTAATTAAACATCCAATGGAAAAAACAGCAGAGCATGTATGACAAGCCACTGTTTATTACATTTATAGACTATGGGAAAACTTTTGGTTCTGTTAAAACCTTAGCAGTAATAAAAGCACTTCAAAGACAAGAAATAGATGAATCTTATGTTAGATCACTTGAGGATATCTATACAGGAAGTACAGCAATCCAAAAACCACATGAAAATAGTGAAAAAATTCTAATTGAGAAAGGAGTTAGACACGGAGATCCCATCTCTCCTAAATTATTCAAAGCATATCTAAATGAAGTTTTTAAGAATTTAGATTAGGAAAATGTAGGAATTGATAATAATGGGGAACAACTTAACAAAGTAAGAATTGCAGGTGACATATTTGTGATTGGTGAATCATCAGAGTAATTACAAAAGATGATAGAGGATTTGATTAGAGAAATTAGAATGTAGGACTGAAAATAAATATGAGTAAAACTAAGATAATGTTCAATTAAAATACAGAGACAACAAATAGGAGTTGTGAACTAGCCTCTGGAGATTGTTAATGAATCTAAGAACTTAGGACAGACAGTGTTTCCGTAGAACAAAAGGCCGAAATTATAAGAATGATAAGCATAGGATAGAAACCATTTGATAAACAAAATGAGATTATGAAACGTAAAAGGCCACTTTCTCTAAAAAGAAAAGTTTTTAATCAGATGGTCCTACCAGTATTAACTTATGCATCAGAAACTTAGACCCTTACTAAAGCTTTAGGACATAAACTAGTTACAACTCAAAGAGCTATGGAAAGAATAATGATGGGAATAACGCTAAGAGACAGAAAAAGAGTAACATGAATACGAGAACAAACGAAAGTAGAGGATTATCTAACAATATGTAAGAAAAATGAATGGACATGGGTAGGATATATAATAAGAATGACAGATAACAAATGGACATTAAGAATAAAAGAATGGGTCCCTATACATTTTAAAATAAGCAAAGGAATAAAGAGGGGACGATGGATTCGCGAACTAAGAAAGTTTGCGGTTATGGACTGGCATAGAAAGATCTTAAACAGATACAAGTGAACGGACATGTCTGAGGCCTTTGTTCTGCAGTTGACTAGTAACGGCTGAATTATATATATATATATATATATATATATATATATATATATATATATATATATATATATATACATTTATATATATATATATATATATATATATATATATATATATATATGTGTGTGTGTATGTATATATATATATTTATATGTATATGTATATATATACATATATATATATATATGTATATATATATATATATATATATATATATATATATATATATATATATATATATATAGTATATATATATATATATATATAGTATATATATATATATATATATATATATATATATATATATATATATATATATATATATATATATATATATATATATATATATATATATATATATATATATATAAACATCCAAGCAATTTAAACTGCTATGAGAAATTACTTGTGTTTAAGAAACTTCAAACTTAAAATATTTCCGAAACGCATAGACATTTAGATCACTCGAATTTGAATTATGTACGTATGTATGCATGTATTTATGTATGTATGTGCAGTTACTCGGCTTCGTACACTATCGCAATACATGGCTTATGTTTGCAATACAGCACTTGAAACCTCATTTTCGAGGAACCATTCAAGCTTTGCGCTTTGGTTAATCAATGAGGACTTGCCCTGATCGATCAAAACTGTGAACGAGGAGAAAAGTATGACCTGCATCTAAATTCTTGCTCGTGATTTTTTTCTTAAAGTTTTATCTGTGTCGGTAACAAAAATATTTTTATTTTTTTTTTTGTGTTCACTTGAGGGGTCTAGTTTCGTAAAAAAGTAGTATCTTTTTGTGATTCCTGATTGCTTCATTTTCTGATTATTTAATTTGAATATATTATTTATGTGTTAAAAGGGATTTTCTTGGCAATATAATGCAGAGGTACTTTATTGCGCATGTAGTAAATCATAGAATATTCCTCTGTGGTTGGTGGAGCTGCTGAAACTTGTTTAACATATTGACAAATGTCCATGTAACCGTAGTCAGTTATTCTATATACAAAATATCAGCCATCGTGATTTATATTCCCCTATCTACTTTATTCATTTTTATCATAGGAAGCATAAACTGTCAAACAAGGAGAAAATTAAAGCTAAAAAAAACAAGCTGACTTTTATGCATGAAAGGGCAATACGATATCTCTCTCT
>NC_090726.1:92760755-92768255 GCF_036898095.1 Palaemon carinicauda
CAAAATATTCCGCCCACCTTTTCCTTGCCTCCTCTCCTTTTAACAACCTTCCATTTCCATCTTTCACTGTCTCTTCAATTCTTGCGCCGGCCTTCCTTACTCTCTTCACTTCTTTCCAAAACTTCTTCTTATTCTCTTCATATGACTGACCCAGTCCCTGACCCCACCTTAGCTCAGCTGCCCTCTTTGCCTCACGTACCTTGCGCTTTACTTCCACATTTTTCTCTCTATATTTTCATACTTCTCTATACTATTACTCTGCAGCCATTCTTCAAAAGCCCTCTTTTTCTCTTCCACTTTTACCTTCACTCCTTCATTCCACCATTCACTGCCCTTCCTCATGCTGCCTCCAACAACCTTCTTGCCACATACATCACTTGCAATCCCAACAAAATTTTCTTTTGCTAACTTCCACTCCTCCTCTAAATTACCAGTTTCTCTTACTCTCACCTCGTCATATGCCATTTTCAACCTTTCCTGATATTTACTTTTTACCCACGGTTTTATTAGCTCTTCAACCCTCACTAGCTCCCTTTTACATCCACCTACTCTATTCCCCCACTCTTTTGCTACAACTAATTTTCCTTCCACCAAAAAGTTATCAGACATACCGTTAGCCATACCCCTAAACACGTGCACGTCTTTCAATCTTCCAAACATTCTTTTAGTTATCAACACATAATCCATTAATGCCCTTTCTACTACTCTTCCATTTGCCACTCTTACCCATGTATACTTATTTTTATCTTTCTTTTTAAAAAAGCTAGCACTTATTACCATCTCTTGTTCAACACACATATCTACCAGTCTCTCACCACTCTCATTTTCACCTGGTACGCCATACTTCCCAATGACACCTTCTACCTCTCCAGCGCCCACTCTAGCATTTAAGTCACCCATGACAACTACATAATTCCTTCTACCCAGTCCTTCTACACACCTAGTTAATTCATTCCAGAACTCATTCCGCTCTTCTTCACTTTTCTCACTACCTGGCCCATACGCACTGACAAACGCCCAACATTCCCTACCCAACCTAACCCTTACCCACATTAACCTAGATGATATCTCCTTCCATTCCACTACTTTACCTGTCATCCATTCACTCAGCAATAGAGCCACACCCTCTCTCGCTCTTCCCCTTTCAATCCCAGACACTCTACCAGACATTTCACCAAACATCACTTCACCCTTTCCTTTCATCTTTGTCTCACACAAGGCCAATACATCCATCCTTCTACTTCTAACCATACTTCCAATCTCACATCTTTTACTCTCTATCGTACTACATCCACGCACATTCAAACACCCCAAAACTAGAGTGCGGGGAGCAATCACTCTCCCCCCAGCTCCATCTCTTTGTTGCTGTCTCACAGGATTTTTTATACAGGAGAGGGGGTTCCCAGCCCCCTCGTCCCGTCCCTTTTATTCGCCTCTTACGACACGCAGGGATAACGTTGGCGCTATTCTAATTGTTTTATGCCCCCGCGGCCACAGGGGGCATAATGAAAACCTGAGAGAGGAACAAGCAGGATTTAGAAAGGTAGAAGTTATACTGACCAAATTTTCATTTCAAGACATATGGTAAAGCAATGTCTAGAATATAGAAATTCACTTTTGATGTCATTTATGGTCCATGAAAAAAGACTTTGATATTGTGCACCGGCAAATTTTGTGGATATTGCGTTATTATGGAGTTCCTCTTAAATATGTAAATTTGATTAAGTCTGTTCATGAGCATAAAAAATGCAAAGTTAATGTAAGTGGAGTCCTATCAAATGAATTTCCAGTGAACAGCAGAGTTCTTAAAGGGAATGTGTTGTCACCTATGTTGTTTATACTCCTCGTGGATATTGGATGGCGTATAACAGGTGGGGATGGTGGAGAAATTAGCTGACCTAGAATATGCTGACGCTATCCTTATTAGCAAAACCCCACAGGACTTACAAAGAATAACATGTAGTAAAACATGAGGTTAGGCTCAGGAAAATAGAAGAAAAACAGATTTGATGAGAACGGAACATGAAATGGGAGATGATATATCATTGGACGGAGGAAGGATTAATGAGGTGGAATCATTTTAACATTTAGGAACTATTATTTCTAATACAGGATCTTTAGAATTTTGATTTAATGAAACATTAAATAAAGCTCATCAGACAATGGCTAGGTTAAGTAAAATTTGAAAATAAAATCGCTTGAAATTACATATAAGAATCAGGCTATATATCAGTTTAGTTATATCGGTGTTACTGTATGGACGTGTCGTGGTATGACAATGAAACAATATTCAATAGATTTTGTAGATTTGAGAACAAATCCCTCAGAATAATATTGGGAGTTGAATGGCAGGGCAGGATTAGAAATGAAACTATAAGTGAGATTACTCGAGTGCTATATGTGGATAAGATCATGGTGAAGTGTATATGGAGATGGTTTGGGCATGCTCTTTGTACTCCGAAAGAGAAATTAGTCCACCAAACTTTCAAGTAGGCTTCGCAATGCATTAGAAGAGTTCGGAGACGCAGGCCTACATGGCTGGGGACTTTGAAGCGTGAAGTAGGAGATGATGAATGGAGAATTATTGATTTAAAAGCTCAAGATAGAGACGATTGGAGAAATCTAACCGAGGCCCTTTGCGTCAATAGGAGTAGAAGGTGATGATAATATATATATATATATATATATATATATATATATATATATATACGTATATATATATATATATATATGCATATATATATATGTGCGTGCGTGTGTATATGTGTGTGTGCGTGTGTATATGTGTGTGAGGTAAATTAATGGATAAAAGTTTCCATTTTACCATTATTACGATTTCTCATTCCCCTCTTTACTTGCTATTATACTTTATATCCGGTTCATCGTCCCTCCGTCTCTCATTCTGCTCTCTACTCCCAGTTCCCACTATCTCTCGAGCTCTAATAGAAGAGCGGCACAAGTGTTTGGACCATTACCGACAAGTGTTTATCCCCAAAACTCCACGGAACTCGCACTCCATACTCTTTTAATGAAGGAAAATACGGGACCCGCATTTCGAAAGACATCACGTATGTATAGCGAATTCATCTCTCTCTCTCTCTCTCTCTCTCTCTCTCTCTCTCTCTCTCTCTCTCTCTCTCTTGATCCATTTCTAGGATTTTACTTCGCAATTATATATTTCTTTATGCAATTATAAGTCGAAAAAAAAACGAAAATTATCTTGTAAAAGAATCAATTTACTTTAAAAACAGTTACTTTGGTCGTTACATAGATGGGCAGGACCTGTATCACGACCACGGACAAGTCCATCACCCCTTGCACCTTAATAAAAAATCTGAATTATTAGAGACCCAAAGGTAACTGATTTGTTCTTTGTCATCGAGGTACTATTATAAATATATTTGGAAATAGCGTTGAAATTCTTACACGGATCAAATTCATATGCAAGAGCTATTGTTGGCCATCTATAGGGGTGTAATTGACAAAAATAACTTGTTAAACTGAAAATAAATCATCTCTTTATAATACTATTTCTTGTTCACTATATCTTAAAACAAATATGATTCCATTGCATAGAGAAAATTATTTAAACAAGCCTGTTTCAATAAATAAATAAGTGAGAGAACCCTGAAGCTCCTGGAGACGAATACTGTTTTGCAGAATGAATGATTGAATGACTAGAAGTACGAATTCAAGAGTTTTTAACTCAACAGAGGTATGTACCTCGAATTCAGTGATTAGGTAAACAGGCCCTAAAGTCAAGAAGGACTTGGGTCTTAATTGAAAATAATCCCTCTTATTTGACTTTAGATACCAGAAGCCTTTTCCGGACCTCATAAACCAAATCCTTAAATCCAATTCTATCCACTAATATTACAGAAATATGTCAGATTTTAAATGTATTTCTGCTGAGAGGTATATGACTAAGAATTACATTGTAGCCAATGCGGAGGTATGTATGATATTCCGTAATGAATCTGGCAACTGGCAAGGGAACCAGAGGAGAAACGAGAATAGCCTACCCAACATAAGGAAAAGGGACACTAAATCTGTTCACGAAACTTATTCTTAGATAAGATAAAAAAAGATAATACTTCCAAAATCTTATTTCATGTACTGTTATAGTCATATTTTGAAAAAGTCACAGAATACGAAATAATATTGCAAAACATGGCAGTGAAGGACATGAAGGTTGATACTGATATATTATACGATGTAAGAATGATGCTTAATGTTGGTATCCGAGACATGTGTTTACTGTTTCATGATGCTTTTAATGCGATAGAAGTTATCCCTTTTCCGAAAGGGACACGGATTCAGTAAGATTGATTTATCTTATGACCTACAATGCTTAGAAAATTAACATTTTAGTTGTGGTAGATACACAGTAGCTTTGAGTGATACGCTGACTTCAGTGATAAGAATCTTTATTTATGACAAATATTCATCAGATTTCTGGGACGTCAGAATCATTCACTTTATTCATAGATGCACACAGTCTTTAAATATGCAAAAGGTAATCTAATGATAATTAAATTTCGCAGCCAAAAAATAACTATACAGTATAACACTTGATAGTATGAACTTCAACTATGCTTAGGAAAGTTGAAAATAATTAACGCTGCTAATGTTCAATTGACCTTCTTACAAATAGCACTTTTTACCAGATATTGCCGCATTAGTTTATAAATTCAACGACTCCAAACTAATAAATTTGAGAAGTTTCTGATACAACCGCGAGAAGGCAAATCACACGATAATCTTCAAGCAGAAGAAATTGTTATAGAGATTTCGTTTACGAAGTATTGCGTACAATTCCAAGTACCCATATGTATTTTATTTCCATTATTATTATTATTATTATTATTATTATTATTATTATTATTATTATTATTATTATTATTACTTGCTAAACTACAACCCTAGTTAGAAAAGCAGGATGCTATAAGTCCAAGGACTCCAAAAGGGAAAATATCCCAGTGAGGGAAGTAAATAAAGGAAAACTACTAGGGAAGTTTAATAACAATAATAACATTAAAATAAATCTTTCATATATAAACTATAAAAACTTGAAATTACCAGAGGATAAAAACTTCAAAATGACAAGAGGAAGAGAAACCAGATAGAATAGTGTGCCCGAGTGTACCATCAAGCGTGAGACCTCTACTAATCCAAAACAGTAGATGACCATGGTACACCCAACAACAAAACCGGTGTCGCTTCGCCAGACCTGACTTGGAGAGATCATGCCCTTCTTGCCCTGAAAGGTGGCCGACGTTTAAACAACCAAGACATCGTTTGATGGTTCGAATGTGACGGGTAGAGAAATTACGATGATTAATGATATATATATATATATATATATATATATATATATATATATATATATATATATATATATATATATATTAGAGAAATAAAGAGGTCTTATCTCTTATTCCTAAATGCAATCGTTTTCGATAATAGTGATCGAAAAGTATAATCACACTGATATATTTTAATTCCTTAATACATTTCTCTATAGAACATCCTTAAATACTGTGGGAACTGGCTATTCCAATTAATATACGTCAGAATGATATAGCCTTCGTTTGCGTTATCCTAGCAGCTGCGCTCTCTCTCTCTCTCTCTCTCTCTCTCTCTCTCTCTCTCTCTCTCTCTCTCTCTCTCTCTCTCTCTCTCTCTCTCTCTACTACCTGTATCCATTAGTTAGATAAGGACACACTTTTTTATGTTATCTGGATGTGTTCAAGGATCACACAAAACCGATAACTACTTTGCAAGCTTGCGTTGGATTTGCATTTCTTTTGGTGGAAAATCCCAAGTTCCAAAGATGTTCAGTAACTGCCTAAAAACACAAGCATATCTAAACCACGTGTGATATTGGTTGATTTTTAGGTGGTCCCTGGTCACGTGGTTTCACTTTTTTTTCTATCAAATCGCGGTTTGGTTATGGATGGTTTGTTACTTCTCTGAAAGCCCCCCGGCATGTTCCTTTTTTATTGAATCGTAACAGCAGTAAGGAGCCAATGTCTTATTTTATTTCCTGAACGCTCATAGCGATCAATGGTTCTTAACCTTTTTTCAATGCATGTTCTCTTTTCAAATCAGCATAAAATTCTTGCACCCCTGAAGTGTTGAAATACAAGAGAAAAAACGCGTAAATGCTATGATATAAAGTGGATCCGATGTGTATTAAATCAAAAATTGCTTCTAGGACAAATGCTGTATTACTGTTTTCACAGAAAAAAAATAAAACGAAATATTTTTTTCTAATTATTCATATTCATATGGTTAGGAATCGACCACACACCTCTTAGGGAACAGGCACCTATGTTTAAGAAACATCGACGAAGTCAATCATAACTTTGTTGATACCATTGTCATAAATTGTGGCTATTAAGTATTTCTGTCCGTCCATCTGCTATTTAGGTTTTGTTTTCGGTTCAGCTTGTAAAGATTATAGCTATTTGTAAGTCATATATGACTCATCACATTCCGACAATCAACAGTCCAATTATTGAAAATTATATCCCTAATTACGAAAACTTTTTTACTTTGTTACCGGAAGAAATAAGTCTATAATTTTGATCTTACACTTTTCTTGCATGTTGGTTTGGTTTTGAAAGGCCGGCGACCATAAAATTTGTTGTGAATATCTAAAACCACCCCAAGCCACATCTTTAGCCTGGACTATACAGGCATATGTTACCCAAAACAAATGTTACACGCAAAGTTATGTAACCGATGTTTTTATTAGTCATCATAGCTACAAATTAGCAATTGTAATATTTAATTATTCCAGACTGAGAAGACACTATAGGATACCCTAATCTAGTATAGGATTTGCATATATGTCAAAACTTAGTTGAGTTGCCAGCAATAGTTTTTTAAACATTGCCATCATTTCAATCGGAGGCATTTTATGCCATATTGCATGTAAAAAAATAATAAATGAATAACAATTTGATTTATTTCATGGAATCATTGATATTAATTGCTATCAATAAGGGCATTACCATCATCATTACCATCATCACATCATATTCATCACTTCACAAATGTTAAGTAAACCTCGTAAAGCCATACATCAAGGTCACTCAATTACCACCTCTCCACCATCATCTTTAACCACCACCTGATTATATCCCAACCCCATCCCCACATGTTCGAGGTTTAAAGGTTTTGTATTTATGAAAAGATCCTTTTAGTGGAATTTAAAAATCAAAATACTAAGATGACAATATTTCATACATTTGTTCTCCAGGTGTTTACAATAATTTCATAACTACAAATAACGAAGTAAATATGCTAAAGACTGATCGAACACATAACGAGGATGATGGATTTCTTGAAGAGCTTACCTTGGGAACACCTATAAGGTGTTGGACATCAGGTCATGAAACATCAAATAAAATCATAATAATACGAAAAGTCAATGCTAAGGAAATATTTCCTTTTACCTTGGGGAGGGTGAAGGCAGCTAGACTCCGACCTATG
>NC_090726.1:92773255-92775755 GCF_036898095.1 Palaemon carinicauda
AAGGCACCTAAAGATAGAGGTCAAAGAGCCTCTAATGCTACAAGTAATGCACCTCAAAATCGAGGTCAAAAAGCACCTAATGCTATAAATAACACACCTAAAAAGAGAGGTCAAAGAACCTCTAATGCTAGAAGTAATGTACCTCAAAATCGAGGTCAAAAAGCCCTTAATGCTATAGATAAGGTATCTAAAAGTAGAGGTCAAAGAGCCTCTAATGCTACAAGTAATGCACCTCAAATTCGAGGTCAAAAGGCCCCTAACGCTATAAATAAGGTACCTAAAAATAGAGGTCAAAGAGCCTCTAAAGCTACAAGTAATGCACCTCAAAATCGAGGTCAAAGAGCCACTAATGCTACAAGTACTGGACCTCAAAATCGAGATAAAAAAAGCCCTTAATGCTATAAATAGGGTACGTAAAAATAGAGGTCAAAGAGCCTCTAATGCTTGAAGTAATGCACCTCAAAATCGAGGTCAAAAAGCATCGAATGCTATAAATAAGGCACCTAAAAATAGAGGTCAAAGAGCCTCTAATGCTAGAGGTGATGCACCTCAAAATCGAGGCTAAAAAGCCCATAATGCTATAAATAAAGCACCTAAAAATAGAGGTCAAAGAGCCTCTAAAGCTACTAGTAATGCACCTCTAAATCGAGATAAAAAAAGGCCCTAATGCTATATATAAGGCTCCTGAAAATAGAGGTCAAAGAGCCTCTAATGCTTGAAGTAATGCAACTCAAAATCGAGGTCAAAAAGCCCCTAATGCTATAAATAAGACACCTAAATATAGAGGCCAAAGAGACTGTAATGCTAGAGGTAATGCACCTCAAAATAGAGGTAAAAAAGCTCCTAATGTTATAAACCAGGCATCTAAAATAGAGGGCAAAGAGCCTCTAATGTTACGAGTAATGGACCTCAAAATCGAGATAAAAAAGCTCCAAATGCTATATATATAATTCTCCTGAAAATAGATGTAAAAAAAGCTCCTAATGCTATAGATAAGGCACCAAAAAAGAGAGGTCAAAGAGCCTCTAATGCTAGAAGTAATGCACCTCAAAATCGAGGTCAAAAAGCCCCTAATGCTATATATGAGGCTCCTACAAATAAAGGTCAAAAAGCCCCTAATGCTAAATATAAGGCTCCTAAAAATAGAGGTCAAAGAGCCTCTAATGCTTGAAGTAATGGACCTCAAAATAGAGGTCAAAAAGCATCAAATGCTATAAATAAGGCACCTAAATATAGAGGTCAAAGAGACTGTAATGCTAGAGGTAATGCACCTCAAAATAGAGGTAATAAAGCCCCTAATGCTATAAACAAGGCACCTAAAATAGAGGTCAAAGAACCTCTAATACTAAAAGTAATGCTCCTCAAAATCGAGGTCAAAAAGCTCTTAATGCTATATATAAGGCTCCTAAAAATAGAGTTCAAAGATCCTCTAATGCTAGAAGTAATGCACCTCAAAATCGAGGTCAAAAAGCCCCTAATGCTATAAATAAGGCACCTAAAAATAGAGGTCAAAGAGCCTCTAATGCTAGAAGTAATGCACCTTAAAATCGAGGTAAAAAAAGACTAACACTAGAGATAGGGCACCTTGGAATACAGGTAAACAATCCTCTAATGCTAGAGATAAGGCACCTAAAATAGAGATAAAAAGGCACATAATTCTAGCGATAATGCACCTTGAAATACAGGTAAAAAACCTCTAGTGCTAGAAATAAGGCACCTAAAAATAGAGGTAAAAAAGCTCCTAATGTTAGAGACAAGGAACTTCAAAATATAGGTCAAAATGCCACTAATGCTAGAGATAAGGCACTTCAAAATAATGTCAAAAAGCCCCTAATGCTAGAGGCTAGAGATAAGGCACCTCAAAATGAGGTCAAAAACCCCCAATGCTAGAGATAAGGCACCTAAAAATAGAAGTCATCTTCTTTGTCTTCTTTGTCTGCATCTTTTCCCACTTTTATGTGGTGTCGATGTTTCTGGCCAGCGTTCTCCATCTACCTCTGTCCCACACTTCATCACCGGTTAATCCCTTTAATCGAAGGTCATAAAGCCCCTAAAGCTAAAGTTAAGGCACCTCAAAATAGGTGAAAAAAATCCCCTAATGCTAGAGATAAAGCACCTGGCACCTAAAATCAGAAGACTAAAAGCCCCTAATGCTCGAGATAAGGCACCTTAAAATAGAGGTCATAAAATCCCTAACGCTAGAGATAAGGCACCTCAAAACAGAGGTCAAAAAGTCCCTAATGCTAGAGATAAGGCGCATAAAAATAGAGATAAAAAAAATCCTAATGTTAGAAATAGAGCACCTAAAGATAGAGGTAAAAAAACGCTCTAATGCTAGAGATAAGGCACCTTAAAATATAGGTAAAAAAGCCCCTAATGCTAGAGATAAAGCACCTGGCACCTAAAATCAGAAGTCTAAAAGCCCCTAATGCTCGAGATAAGGCACCTTAAAATAGAGGTCATAAAATCCCTAACGCTAGAGATAAGGCACCTCAAAACA
>NC_090726.1:92780755-92785755 GCF_036898095.1 Palaemon carinicauda
ACATGTGTATGTTAGACTAAATTGCAAGTCATTGAACCTTTTCACCTTGAAAGAAACTCGCTAAAGTTGTCGTACAATCAAGGGTACCAATTTCCAGCTTAAGTAGACAGAAAACCCACTACATTTAGTAGAATGTTGACCATTTCTGCATCTCCCCATACGTAAGTTTTTTTGACTAAAGTTGCTAGCTCCTGATCTTTTTCACATCGATGGAAACTCACAATAATTGTCCTACAAGCGAGGGTCCCACTATCTTGCTGAAGTCAACAAAATAGCTGTTTTATTTACTGAAGCTTTGATGCTCTTCGTCTCCCCATATGTATGTTTTTTGGAGTGAGGTTTCTAGACGCTGAGCTTTTTTTCACCTAGAGAGAAAGCTACACATTAGTATTACAAATAATGATCGCAATTTGTAACTTAAGTCAACAGAAGAATAATTAGGTTTAGTAGAAAATGTAAATCTTAACCTCTCCTTATACATATGTATTTTGGGGTTGCTAGCCCTGAACGTTTTACCTTCAACAAAAATTCAGTACAGTTATCGTATAAGCCATAGTCCATTTGGGCGGAGCATCTGTATATAAACAACCAATTCCAGTCATGAACGGCAAAAACATTCAAACACAATGAATCAAGCATATGCAGATATTGACAGGGTATCAGTATGAGGGGAGAGTGATAATGATAATATACTGTACAAAATAAAAACAGAAATACCGTTACAGTGTACGAGCATGTGTAATGCGCATGTTGTGCATGGCTTCCTCTTTAAAAAAGACATACTGTACATGTGAAATAGGGAGCCCTGCTCTTAAGAGGCCTACTGTAGACGGGCCATCAGGCAGGAGAAATACAAGGTTTAGGTGATCAATAGAGACCCTGTCTTCTCTGCCTCACATTTTGAGGAGGAATGCTTTAGGCATACGACGGATCACGAAGAAAGGGCCTGTGTAGGGGGGGCATTAACGGTGGTTTGCTAATGTCGTTGAGCCGGAAAATGTTTGTTGCCGAGTGCAGATCTGTTGGTATGTGTGGCTTATCTGGGGACTTGTAAGTCTGGTGGTATGGAGTAAATTTTCCCGCAATGTGACATTGTCGTTGGAGACTGTTGGACGAGGTTGCAGACGGAAAAAAACTCAGCAGGGACGACTAACGGGTCGCCATACACCATTTCATCTGCTGAGACATTCAGGGTATGTCTAGGGATGGTCCTTAGTCCCGGGAGGAACCAGGGAAGCTGGGTAAATCAGTTGGAGTCCTTGCAGTGGGACATCCAAGCTACTTTGAGGGTACGGTAAAAACGTTCAATTATACCGCTGGCAGCAGAGTTGTGTGCGGTTGTCTGATGAAGGGTGATACCCAGGATATTCGCTTATGATGTCCACAATTGGCAGGTGAACACGAGGCTAGATCTCTATTAAGGGATTCAGCAACCCCAGATTTACATTCATGAGATGGAATTGATACAAAGGGAGTAGCATCCTCTTCATATGCAATGAGCTTATTTTCTACGCTAGACCACATATCATGTATATATAGTATGAAAAGTAATGGGCCAACAACACTACCCTGAGGAACACCAGATATTACATTCCTATACTCTGGTAGGGTACTTCAGGCGCAGCCGTTTTGGTGAGGCCATTTAGGCACAGCCGTTTGGACGCCAGCTGATTTGGCCCCAAGCTATCTGGCGACGGCCATTTTGGCGCGAATATATTTGTTTTATTTATTCATTTATCTATTTTGAATGATTATGAATTTATCAACAAATTACTTTTACTTTTCAAAAAGAGTTTTAAAGTTTTGAATGATTATGAATGTATCTACAAATTTTTACTTTTCAATAAAAGTTTTAAAATTTTGAATGATTATGAATTAATCAACAAACTTTTCAAGTTTTGAATGAGTTTATAAAAAAAATTTTATCTAATGTTTGACTGACGCCAAATCAGATGTCGACCAAACGGCCGAGCCCAACTGTCAGGTGGCGTCCAAACGGTCGCACCCAAATGACTGCACCCAACCAGCCGCGCCCAATAGTCCCACTCCGTCTATACTTACTGTGGTGCCCATCAAAAATACTTTGCAAATTATTACTTAAAATTTCAATAATGATGCTAAAGAAAATACCCACCCACTCACAATTGTTTGTATTTGAAAACAAAGGCCTCATGATTAATACGGTCAAAGGCAGCACTAAAATCGAGGCAAATCATACAAACTTCCTGGCCACAATCAAAGTATTTGAGATAGTAATAGCTAATCTTCAGTTGTCAATCCGGAACCCAAGCCACCAGCAATTGAGCCAATAGCACATGGTTGGACTCTGAAAGAAGGATCTACTACTGCAATCTCAGCCCAACTGCTGTCCCGCCAGAAACCTTGTCTCCTCTTGATCTACATTATTATTATTATTATTATTATTATTATTATTATTGTTATTATTATTATTATTATTATTATTATTATTATTATTATTACCTGCTAAGCTAGAACCCTAGTTGGAAAAGCAGGATGCTATAAGCCCAGGGGCTCCAACAGGGAAAATAGCCCAGTGAGGAACGGAAACAACGAAAAGTAAAATACTTTAAGAACAGTAACATTAAAATAAATATTTCCCATATAAACTATAAAAATTTTAACAAAACAAGGGGAAGAGAAATGAGATAGAAAAGTATGCCCGAGTGTACCCTCAAGTAAAAGAACTCTAACCCAAGACAGTGGAAGATCATGGTACACAGGCTATAGCACTACCCAAGACTAGAGAACAATGGTTTGATTTTGGAGTGTCCTCCTAGAAGAGCTTCTTACCATAGCTAAAGAGTCTCTTATACCCTTACCAAGAGGAAAATGGCCACTGAACAGCTACAGTTCATAGTTAACCCCTTGAGAGAAGAAGAATTTTTTGGTAATCTTGGTGTTGTCAAGTGTATGAGGACAGAAGAAATACTGTAAAGAATAGGCCAGACTATTCAGTGTATGTATAGGCAAAAGGGAAGAGAACCGTAACCAGAAAGAAGGATCCAATGTAGCCCTGTCTGGCCAGTCAAAGGACCCAATAACTCTCAGCGGGTGACTGGTGAACTCACATAACGTTCTTTTCAATGTCACGCCCCATGCAAAACTCAAAGATGCAGCTGTACCAGTGCCAGTATGCCATGTATATTATTCTGTGTGTGTCAGGGCAGACACGAATGTCATAGGGAACGAAATAAAGACGAGAATGCAGACGATAATGATTGAATTATAAACATTAATGACACTACCATAACTATAGTGTTGATGAATTTTGAGTTATCATGGATATCGATAAAATGATCAAGTAGAAAATAGTTTTTAAAAAGTGCACTTGAACCTGAATACAGACATGAATAATGCATGCAATTATCCAGCTATTTCTCTTGTAATACATGGTTAATTGACAAAGGTGGTCCAAGTAACAGCTTTGAGTGGTTAAAAGTGTTAATAGATTTTTTTTTATTTTTGGGTGGGGGCTTTTATACATAAAAAATGTTGTATACAACCCTTAGGGTCATAATTTGAATAATAATTGCTGCACGTTTTATAAGCGTTAGAATGAAAATGTAAATTTTTAGGCGCCATCTTGAATTTTTAGGGCTTAGTCTTACTCTTATCATCAAAATAACCATTACATCGCACTCCTCATACCTGAAAACATGGAAAAAAAGATATATCACTTGAGATTCTATCATGAATATCTATGAAGATAGAATTTTTCACAAATTTTTCATATTTCACAGTAGCCCTTTTGTATTTTCTACATGTTCTCAATTTTCCCAGAGGTGACATTTCTACACCCACCCACATATAGTTATATAAATCATTTAGACGAATAATTAGTATTGAAAAATAAAACTTCATCAAACAAAACGGGGTCATACCCCTCTGCTGCCACACTATTATTGTTACTGGACACTGTAATTGAATCGTACAGTAAGTCAGCTGACGATTTTTGAGATGAAGTTCGATCTCCAACTACAACCTATAAATCTACCTAGCGGTCAATGTGCATCAGCATCTACCAGGAATAAGAAAATAGAGAGACTTGCAACTCCCTCCCTTAAAATCCTTAATGGAAAACCAGAAGACTAATATTCTAGTGCCATTTTACTCAAAAGAGGGCAGAGGAGTATTCTGTACAGAAAAAAATATATACATGGGTTACAGTCAGTTTTTATATATTTATATCATGAATGGTTAGGGGTGCCTATGCTTATGACTTATGTTTCAAAAGCAGTTTTAATTCTTAATCATCAAATTACCTTACATTTTTTGACCAATCTCATACCCAGAGTTACTTAAAAGAAAAAAACTTACATCGAGGTATGTTGTTTATTGTTAAATAATTTGAAGATTATACCGGACAATCTTAAATAGTGTTGCTTTGTGTGTCTATAGTGTTGGAGATTTTATAGATAGTGTATTGATATCTTTATAGATTGCACATTGAAAGTTACTAGCGTGTAGATCATTAATATATATAATTCAAGATAATCAATTCGATATTTCTACATACAGTTCATTTTGGTGAGTTTTCTCCTCTCTCAACAACATTTATATTAAATTTTACAGTACATAAAAATAACACCAAACCTTTTTCCAATAAAAATGTAAGATTGAAATGAAGATGGTGCTTTGTTTTAATTCTTTCAAATAACATTCAAGTATGAAATATCTGTGGATTCATTTAGGTAAATAATATCGAATTTAGTTTCTAATAATTCATGTGCAGATGTTGGGTATTCCCAACGTGTCTATATCAAAACGGTGTAACTGTTTTAGACTTCCTCTTGATTTTGTTTCTCGTGTATCTTTCTAAATACTGTTATGTGTAAGACTCTTTTACCCATTATTATATGTTTTCTTGTAATTTTACTTCTGTCGTTATATTTTATATTTCACAATCAGTTATTGGATTTACTTTATCGAATTTTCCATTTTTTTCGTTTCTGCATAAGTGAATTGTAGTTTTGTGTGTG
>NC_090726.1:92788255-92820755 GCF_036898095.1 Palaemon carinicauda
TTTCCCTGTTGGAGCCCCTGGGCTTATAGCACCCTGCTTTTCCAACTAAGGTGGTAGCTAAGTTAGTAGTAATAATAATAATAATAATAATAATAATAATAATAATAATAATAATAATAATAATAAGGGTAGAAGAGACTCTTTAGCTATGGTAAGCAGCTTTTAGTAGAAGGACACTCCAAAATGTCAAGGACCCATTATGTTATATTTTATTTGTATCTATGGTCTGCCATTCTCATCTTATGTTATGCCCATGTCCATTTCTTTCTCTTACATATTGTTAAATATCCTCTACTTAAGTTTGCTCTGGTATCCATATTGCTCTTTTTCTGTCTTATATATACTGTATATACATACATATATATATATATATATATATATATATATATATATATATATATATATATATATATAGACATATAGATATACTGTATATAATGAAAAGTTTTGAACTTATAATTCTTAGTGTCCTGTTATCATAATCCAAATAACTGGAAACTCTCTTTATGAAATAACACAGAAAAATCCCATTGCCATCCAGTGTTAAACTCAATATGATTACCTACGTTGAACAAGACTGGAGACAGGAGCACGAGATGATTGACAAAAGGGAACTGTATCATATGATTTTATAGCATGGCGTGATCAGTAGGCTATACACTCGTCAATAAAGTGCAAACACCATTCATACTTATATCAAGAAAGATTAATTGATGACAACCCTGTCCTCTTCAAGCATTCGGGAGGAACAAGTATTTGCGTCTTTCGATTATCTTCAAATACTCTCGGTGAAAAGGAATGAAATAAACCTACGCATGCTGAAGATTAATGTTGTCTTTACGTCTGCAGCATATTAGCAAGGCTTTCTATATTGTTTTGTCTCAATGAAATCTTAAATATCTTTCCTTTACCTATTAAGTTTCTTATGACCTTGTAGCTGCCAAAAAAGTATAAAAACCCAACATTTTTCATAAATAGTGTTTATGTAAGCTGGAAGACTTAGGGTGGCATTCTGGCCGAATGGTCCCTGGTGACATTTCACAAGGAGCAGGGCCAGATTTAAGCTCAGCCTTGTGAACAAACCCTATCAGTATTGACTCTGATAGGGCCAACTTATGAGTAACGTATAGTTTTTACGGAAAATTCCTTCATATGCACAACTTTTCAACAAATGAAGCAACATTGGCCCTGACAACAGTTAGACTGAAGTGTGGCCAGCGTACAGTGAGCGTACAGGCAGCATATAGTGTAAAAAGCCTGCACGTAGCATATGTCAGCGTATGTCGGCGTATGAGAAGGGATGTGTATTTCCCTTGCAACATATGGGAACATACGTAGGACGTATGAAAAACGTACAAGTAACGACAGTCTAACGTACTACGAGTGTGGGTATGAAAGCGCAAAACTCCTTATTTACGTCATTCTGGCCGTAGACTTCGAGCCATGAAAATATCGATGTGGAGAGCCAATAAAGTTAAAACTTCTGAAGTGCCTCCTCCTTCTCTTCCTTCTTCTTCCTCTTCTTCTGTTTTCAACATAATGGGTGAATTACATCTCTCTTGAACGGCATCTACAGACTAAACTAACGATTTGGAGATGTTGAGCCTTATATACCCACTATACACCGGAAATACAGATGAAATAAGTTTTCCATACGCTAAGATCACATTAGGAATAAGCTAGAGATATGTTAAGTAAGTTCCTCTGTTGTTTGAAGTGAGATCAACTCGTTATTCACTTGTTAGACACACATTCATCATTAACTTTTCATACGGTAACTTTAAAGGCCAAATGGATTTCGCTGTGTGAGAGGCATCCTCAACTTACGAGTAACGTACCTTCAACGTACCTCTAGGGTATTCAGCATATGATAAATTTATACAAAACATGAAATTATACGTGCACATACGCTGAAAATTTTTGAGCATGCACAAAATATTTTCGGCCCTCAGCTTGTTCCAACGTACATTGGCGTATGCCAGCGTTCTAGAAACGTATCCTAACTTACCCACAGTGTATTTCACCGTATGCGAGAGAATGGACAATTTTCCTCATATGCTCGCATATGTTGATTCTGTACACTAGAGTGTGACCTAACCTTTAAGTTTGAAAACAAAGATCTCATGATTAACATAGTCACAGGTAGCACTAAAATTAAAGCCAATCATACAAACACCTGACCACAATCAAGGTATTTCTGCACACCATTGAAAATTGTAAAAAGGGCATCAAATGCTCCAATGCTTTTATGAAAGCCAAACGGCAAAATAGGGAACAGATGATTACCTTCAGCATACATATTTAGATGGATTGTGAAAATACTTTTAAAACCTTTAGATGATATGAGAAATGTGTAATTGGGTGATGATCAACCAGGTTTAGAACTACAATAAACACACTTACCTAATAGAGAGACATTACTGAATATCCAACTTGTAAAAAAAAAAAGGAGAAAAAAAAAGCCATTTGACTCAACACCTCAATAAGCATCAAGGTCCAGTATAAGGGTTTAAATTTCTGAGGACAAAAAAGCTCAGTTTAACTGCAGAAAAACACAAGGAGGAAGATCAAGTTTGTCATTACTCTGCTTACTGTAAAAAAACATCAGCCAAAAGGGTTTGGACAGTCAATTACAGAGCTATCTAGTTGAAGCAAAGAAGGAATATTTGGGTCTACACCAGAGTGTATATTTAAGGGTAGCCCACCATTTGTGTCCCTAATTTTACCAGTTAAAAGATAAACTCTTTGAATGGTATAATGGTTGAGCCACCAGCCACTCGTTGAGATACTACTGTTAGGGAGTTATTGGGTCCTCTGACAAGCTAGATAGTACTACATTGGATCCCTCTTTGGTTATGCCTCATTTTCCCTTTGCCTACAAATACACCGAATAGTGCCTTTTCTTTACACATTCTCCTCTTTCCTCATTCGCCTGATAACATTAAGATAATCTAAAAATTCACTTAAGGGATTGAGCATTCCACTGTAATTGGTCAATGGCTACTTTCCACTTGGTAACGGTAGAAGAGATTATTTAGTTTTTGGTAAACAGCTCTTTTAGGACACTCAAAAATCAAACCATTGTTCTCTAGTCTTGGGTAGTACCATATCCTCTGTACCATGGTCTTTCACAGTCATAGGTTACAGTTTTTTTTTCTAGGTACACTCAGGCACACTATTCTATCTGTTTTCTCATTGGGCTATTTTCCCTGTTGGATCCCTTGTGCTTATAACATCCTACGTTTCCATCTAAGATTTGTCTTGATTCAGTCTTTTAACATACAAGAAGGGATACACTTTTCAATTATGTTTACCAGATTTTCATTTAAGAGAGCACCAGGCTCAATCCCTTTAAACAACTGTGAACTATTTAAAGGCAAACGATCACTCAAAATGCTATTCCAGTCTGCATGAGATTTTGAAGATATTTTACACGTGTTTGGCATATCACGTACAGGCTGCTCAGTCTTAATTACTAATAAATCCAAGGCATGATCAGACGTCCAAACTAGAGGATCAATCGTGCTTCTTATAATACTGGAGGAGTCAGTTTAGTAGGTCAATTACCAGACTTGTGAGCAGTAAAACTTATGATTTGCTGAATTCATTTGGATTAGTAGGAGAAACAAAATTAAACTGTTCCGTATAGTGACCATGGAATCATCAAAAGGCACAAAAAAAGTTTTTTCTACAGTATCATCAAACTCTGGATTCCAATAGATCTGAACAAAAATCAACGATATGCCTGCTGAGGAAGAATACTTGGAGCATGATTATGTAATTCAAGTACATTTTTCTGTGGCCTATAGAAATGGACAGACTTAGTCTCTTGAAAGATTGGAGTTCATAACTTTCTTAGGAAATTGATGAAGGTAAATTACTCCTAAGCTTGGTGTTAAAGGGAACGAAGCATTACTAAACTACAATTATTTAATTAATGTTAATATGCCAACAAGAAAATCAAACTTTGCAATAGTTTACATATTGCTAAGAGGCTGCCTAAAGTGAGAGGAATTCCATGCATCTCAACAGTGAAACAACAGCTCTGATTTGACATACACAAAATAGACAGTAGAGCGGAGAGAAAGTTTATCCTTATTAGTGTCAAAACTATTTATCGGCTATACAAAGGGTTTTATTGAATCATGTCGAGAAGAGAAGTAGAATCAACTCCTCAAATATCGGAATGGTATTTGAGAAAGATGAATATTCCTGCTTAGTACCGTTTCTCTGCAGGGTCTCTATTGTGGATAAGTCACTTTTATCTACCTTTGTTTTGGGCTTCTGATTTGCCAAGTCCCCTGTTTTCTAAAGTCCTATCCTACACACTCTCTCCACCTGTTTCTTGGTCTTCCTCTGTTTCTTCTAACCTGCACCTTAATCGCCATGGCATTACTTCCAATGTGATCTTCCTCCCGTCTTAGTGGGTGTTCTGTGTCTCAAGTCTGCCCTCCTGCACTTTCTTCTATATTTCAACCATCTTTTTTTATCCTCCTAAATACCCTTTCCTAATCCTATCTTCCATGGTTACACCAGGCATCCATCTTAATATTTTCATCTTTGTTATGCCTATATTCTTCTCCTCTTTCTTAGCCATAATTGTCACTGTTGTACCATAGATTATAATTGGTCTTACCATTGCATTATGGAACTTTCCTGATAGCCTTGATGACACTTTTCTGTGACAAAGAACAAGGGGCTGTTCCATACTTGATCTAAACTGATTGTAATAGATGTTTTAGTTCCTCGTCAATATCACCTCGGCCTTTACTATAGACCATAAATATTTGAACTCGTCTACTTTAGTATATTTTTGTTTGCACCAAAACTTATTATTATTATTATTATTATTATTATTATTATTATTATTATTATTATTATTATTATTATTATTATTATTATTATTATTATTATTATTATTATTATTATTATTAAAATCCTAGCTGTAACCCTAATTGGAAATACAAACTGCTGTAAGTTCTAAGACCCCAATAAGGAAAGTAGCCTGGTACTGAAAAAAGAGAGAGAAGTAAATGAATAATTTAGAATAGAAAAGGCAAAATAAAAACAATATCAATACAATCGTAAATATATGTAGAAATAATAGTAGTGATGGCTTCAAAAATGAATATCAAAGATGACGATAAGAATAAAAAAATAAGGAAAGGGTGACTCTTGGTAAACCACCATGTATCAATGGTCTTTTCATAGAGACTATCCAATCCACCGATAAAAAAAAATGCAAAATGAAGATTGCGTTGACCAGAAAGCATGCTAGAGTGTACTATTATCGTCAATAGCAGTGGATGTGGTGGCATGTTGGTAAAGTCCTTGCCTAGTGATCGCCAGACTGAGGTTCAAGTCCTGCTCAAACTCGTTAGTTCCTGGTCGCTGCAACCTCACTATCGTTGTGAGCTAAGGATGTGGGCTTTGGGGGAAGCTTATAGATCTACCTCCTAAGTCATCAACTGCCATTGCCTGGTCCTCCTTGGTCCTAGTTTGGGTGGAGAGTGGGCTTGGGCGCTGATCATATGAATATATGGTCTCTCTCCAAGGGATTGTCCTACTTAATAGGGCAATGTCACTGTCCTTTGCCCCTGTCATTCATGAGCGGCATTTCAACCTTTAAAAAGAGAACTTTATGATTTTCTTTTAAAAATCTTATGACAAAAAGATCTTCATCATGTGTAAAAGTTCATATTTACAACATGTTCAGTGGTTTATGGAAACAGTAGTAAAGAAGACCACAAGTTGCCAAGAAAAAGCCTCTTGTAACTCCAAAACCAGTCAATGTAGGCCGAATACCCTTTATCTTCGGTAAAACTTACACCAAAAGGAATTCATATAAGAATTCTTATTTTCATCTAGATTCAAAACTTTGCCTTTATGTCCATCCACCCGGTATTAACACACGTGTCTACACACACATTATATATAAATTTTATATATATATATATATATATATATATATATATATATATATATATATATATATATATATATATATATATATATATATATACTTATTATTACTATTATTATTATTATCCTTGTATATATATATATATATATATATATATATATATATATATATATATATATATATATATATATATATCATAGACTCCTTTAAGGAAGGACTGGAACGTCCCCTGCTCGGGGTTTTTAACTTGAGTCTGAAAGATTAACTTGAGTCTGGACTAAAATGACTTCTAGAAGGGCTAGAAACACGTTCTCTGGATCAAAATGGGGGTTTTTGAGGATGGTGAGCTCAATAGTAAAATTTTCAACACCACCTGGGGTCATCTTCAAGGTCTAAAGGTCATTTATCAAGGTCAAATTTGTGAATTTTGGTCATTTTTGCTCGTTTTTTGTGTGTAACTCATAAATGGTGAGAGCTAGCTGATTATAATATGAGGCAAGTCTGCGGAGCTGTCCGAATTTAATATATATTGTCATATATCGTCCTTCAAGAAAGGACTGGAACGTCCCCTGATCGGGGTTTTTAACTTGAGTCTGAAGGATTAACTTGAGTCCTGGACTAAAATGACTTCTAAGAAGGGCTAGAAACACGTTCTCTGAGTCAAAATGGGGGTTTTTGAGGACGGTGAGTTCAATAGTGACGTTTTCAACACCACCTGGGGTCATCTTCATCATCTTCAAGGTCAAAAGGTCATATTTCAAGGTCAAAATAGTGAATTTTGGTCATTTTTACCCGTTTTTGTGTGTAACTCATAGATGGTGAGGGATGGCTGATTATGATAAGAGGCAAGTCTGTAGTTCTGTCCAAATTTAATATATATTGTCAAATATTGTATTACTCAAACATTCCAAACAAGCCCTAAAACAATGAAACACTAAAATAAGAAATAAAGAACGGTATTTCTCATCACAACAAAACTCAAAGACATTAACATTTGATTAGATGAACATCGCTAGATGGAGAGCTTTTCTTGCCTCCTGAGGCATCTCACAGCCTTTTCTTTGTCACTTACATTGAGAACCTGAGCTTTCAATAGAAGGTTGGCTAAAGTCGTACATGCTGCATTATTAGTAGCTAAAGGTGCATCTACAAAAGATAACAATTCAGCAAAATGAAAGCGGCAATGCATTTTAGTCATGGCATGCAAATTATAGGCATTATGTATAAAAAAGACAGTTGAAATAGTTGGCACACTCAGTCCACCTCTATTCAAATGATCTAAGAACTCAGATGACACCTCGTTACCATCTTCATCATCCATGATATCCTCCATACTAGTGCTATTACAATATTTATGAACAAGGTATCCAGCCAAATATACAACTTTATGCTTAAGGTTATCAGCAGACCTCAAGAGCTCCCGAGTGTCTTGAGGAGTGATCTCGTCAATGAGTTCACTTCGCTCATCTGGATTTATGGAAGAAGTACAATTCTTGTCGCAATCAAGCACACGAGAACTAGATTCTGGCATAATGTCATGCTTTAGAAGTGTCTGCAAATTTGTAACTTTTGCTGCAGCCATAATGTCAACTACATCAATGTAGAAGTTTCCACCACTTCTTTTCCTTAAAGGAGTCTATGACTCATAGGTGTTTACCTGTTCAGTTATGGATCTAATCTGCGACCATTTTGAGAGCAAGCTGTTCTTTTGCAAAGGAAAAAGTCGTTTAGGCACCTCAATGCCATCTTTCTCAACTCTATTCAAGAATAGGAATCCAAAAGGTGAGTTGACTTGTTGTAGATGAAAGAACTGCTTGACAGTTTGTCCAGTAGCGTCAGTTCTTGATAGGTAGAGATCTTTCTGGTCTTTTATGACGTTAAAACCAGGAAAATAGGAGCTAATTTTGGCGCGAAGTTGGTCGAAATCTCGGATTTTGTCTGCAGCCTCAGCAGATGCATGCACCTTTTTAGCTCTTGATTGTGATGTAGAAGATGATGTTGGGCGTGGGGCTGAGGTAACCTGCTTCAAAGCTGATTTTGGTATTCCAGGAAATATTGATGGAGGTTGTTTGGGTCGCTTGCCACCCTTAACTGACACCCATTCACAATTGAAATGTGTCTCACAAATATATATCTCCTTCAAGCGTCTCAAGCTTTCTTTCTCATTCGGCATTGCCAATATCCATCTCTCCCTCTCCTCAGGATCTTTTGGGAAGGATATGACTTTTACATAAGGTGTCCCATCATAGTTCCCTTTACAACCAAAGCAGCTACAGTGACGTGGCATATTGTGAGATCACCAGCTGAACCGTTTCTAAAACAAAAACAGAAACAAAACACATTAGTCATTGAGATTTGAACAGAAAATGAGATTTGCATAGAAAACGAAATAAAAACAGGAAAAGTTGTGGGAGCAAAATGATCTTAAAATTTGAAAATACATAACATATGTCAATTTTTAAAAAAATCAGGCATGAAGTCTTTCAGACTCAAGTTAAAAACCCCGAGGTCCTGACGTTTCAGTCCTTCCTTAAAGGAGTCTATGATATATATATATATATATATATATATATATATATATATATATATATATATATATATATATATATATATATATCTGAGTGGGGATACTTTAACGTGGGGAATATCCCTTTCTGAGTGGGGATACCTCTACTTAGTGAAAGGGCTGTGGTGGCCGATGTGATAACGTCCCTGGCTGGTGAACGCCAGACTCGGGTTCAAGTCCTGCTCAAACTAGTTAGTTTCTTTGGTCGCTGCAACCTCACCATCCTTGTGAGCTAAGGATGGGGGGTTCGGGGGAGCCTATAGGTCAATCTGCTGAGTTATTAGCAGGCATTGCCTGGCCCTCTTCGGTCCTAGCATGGGTGGGGAGGGGGCTTGGCCACTGATCATATGTATAATATACATGGTTAGTGTCTAGGGCAATGGCCTGCTTACTAGGATAATGTCACTGTCCCTTCCCTCTGCCATTCATGAGTAGTCTTCAAACCTTTAAAGGGCCTGTGTATCGCCATAATCGGCAAAGCTCTAGTAGTTAGGGCCACCCACAATAGGTTGGTTTTCTTTGAGCGATCGCACTAAAGTCCCCAACCATCATCAATCCGTAGTGACCAGTGGTGATGAAAATTACTAAACTCTAGACATGTCTGAGGCCTTTATCTTGCAGTGCATAGAAACGGCTGCATTTGTTGTTGTGTTATGTGTGTATATATATGTATATCTATATACTGTGTATATATATATATATATATATATATATATATACTCTGCATATATATATATATATATATATATATATATATATATATATATATATATATATATATATATATATTCGGCTCCAAACAGTCAATTAAGTAACAGATCAAGAAGTCACTGCAGTTTTTACTCATACATAATTCGTAATTTATCTTCCAGGCGCAGATATAAAAAACAGTCCTCTCACTATCGAGGCTGCTGTTAAGCAACTATTACCAAAGTTATTACACCTATAAAATCCTTTTGAGAATTAGAAATGAAATATATATATGCATATATATGTATATATATATATATATATATATATATATATATATATATATATACACTTATATATGTGTATACATGTATGTATATGTGTATATTGTATAAAGGACATATATATATGTATATATATATATATATATATATATATATATATATATATATGTGTGACCCTGGTGGATATATATATATATATATATATATATATATATATATATATATATATATATATATATATATATATATATATATATGTGTGTGTGTGTGTGTGTGTGTGTGTGTTTGTATGAATATACTATATATATCTAATTTTATGTTTGCGTGCTTATTCTGTTTTGTATGTTCGGTAAATTGGATTACTTTTGAAAACATTTTCCAAGTAGGTACCCTACGTAATTGCGTTTGATATACAATGTACACGACCTCTACTCATCACCCCTATAATTCAGAGCAGTCCTGAACCATCATATTCAACATATTCTCCCCTCGCTCCCTGCTCATATGGCATTGTGTTTCTCATCTCATATTTTAGTCACTATTGGATGAACAGGTAACAAGGCAACACGCAGATTAATATAATGTGGACTTCCTTGCTTATCTGTTGCGTTTCGCCGTAGACGATATCATCCATTGCTGTACAGTTTTGGAACACTGTTTTTTATGTTTTTAATTGTTTTTTTTTTTTTATTTCTTTTTCTTGCTAATTTGTGGATCCAAGTCATATATATTTTACTACTACTACTACTACTACTACTACTACTACTACTACTACTACTTCTAATCATTTATTGTTTGATTTCAATAAATCAATGGTCAATTATATGCTCATCGTCTTAAAAATAAATGCATTTCATGATAATATTTAAAATTAGAAACTTACCTAATTCCCTTGGCCAACCTTGTTGCGGCGATGTTATGTTTTTGTAGGAGTTTTCTGTTTGTGCGTTTTTTATTCACATAACTCAAAAACTATACGACTGAATCTCATGAAATTTGTTGGGATGATTGGCCATGATCTAATGCCAATTTTATTAGATTTTGGGAGTGATTGGGTAAAAAAGTCAATGTCACAAAAAGGTAAGATATGTCATTTTGCTATATCGTGGTCAATTTTTATGTAATTTGCATGAAACCTGTGCCATAATGTGTTTAATTCAATTGCCTAACTTGTGTTATACTGCATGATATAGTAATGTCATTACCCTTATTTGTGTATTCATTTGTTTGTATGTCAGTCTGTTTGTTTGTGATTCACATACCTCAAAACTATTTGACCTAAACTCATGAAATTTGGGCGGATAATTGGCCATGACCCAAGGACACTTTAAATAGATTCTGGAAGTGATTAGGTCAAAGGTCAAGGTAAGATAACGAAAGATTCAACACGTCATTTTGCTATATCGTGGTAAATTTTGATCCAATATGCATGAAGCTAAGGCCAAAATGTGCATAATTCAAATGCCCATCTTAAAATATATAACATGATATAGGTAAATGTATGGGCTCTACCAAGTGCCCGTTTTGGTTCAGTTCAGTTCTAATCTCAGGAAAGGTGGAGATATTTGGCTTCAGATAAAGGGTTCAAAAGAAGTATAGATTTAACTAGGTCATCGGATATGATATAGCCTGGAAGAAAAGCAACATAGTCAACCATCCAGCATCAATGATATAGATATATCAATCGACCAATTATGAATAGAATAGAAGGGGCATTTCCCTGTTAGCCATTCACCGCCATTTTCATGCCTCACCGTAATAAAAGGATTCTACTTTTCTATTATCATTATTATTATTATTATCATTATAATTATTATTATTATTATTATTATTATTATTATTATTATTATTATTATTATCATTATTATTATTAGCTAAGCTACAACCCTAGTTGGAAAAGAAAGATGCTGTAAGCCCAAGGGCTTCAACAGGAAAAAATAGCCCAGTGAGGAAAGGAAGTAAGAAAATAAATAAACGATATCAGAAGTAATTAACAAATAATAAAATATTTTAAAAGCAGTAACAACATCAAAGAAGATAATTCATATATAAACTATAAAAAGACTTATGTCAGCCTGTTCAACATAAAAAGATTTGCTTCAAGTTTGAACTTTTGAAGTTCTACCGATTCAACTACCCGATTAGGAAGATCATTCCACAACTTGGTCACAGCTGGAATAAAATTTCTAGAATACTGTGTAGTATTTAGCCTCATGATTGGGAAGACCTGACTATTAGAATTAAGAGCATGCCTAGTATTATGAACAGGATGGAACTATCTGGGAAGATCTGAATGTAAAGGATCATCAGAATTTTGAATAATATTATACATGAAAAATGAACTAATTGAACGACGGTGCCAAAGATTAATATCTAGATCAGGAATAAGAAATTTAATAGGATGTAAGTTCTTTCCAACAAATTAAGATGAGAACCAGCAGGTGAAGACCAGAAAGGACAGCAATACGCAAACCAAGGAAGAAAAAAGAATTAAAACACTTCAGAATAGATTGATCACCGAAAATCTTAAAAGACTTTCTCAATGAGCCTATTTTTTTGTGCAACTGATGAAGACAAAAACCTCATGTGTTTCTCAAAAGTAAATTTGCTGTCGAAAAACACACCTAAAATTTTAAAAGAGTCATACAAATTTAAAGAAACCTTAACAATACTAGGATCTAGATGTTGAGCCACTGTCCTTGACCTACTTACAATCATACTTTGAGTTTTGTTAGGATTCAACTTCATGCTCCATAATTTGCACCTTGCACTAATTCTAGCTAGATCTCTATTAAGGGATTCAACAACCCCAGATCTACATTCAGGAGAGGGAAATGATACAGAGTGTAGCATCATCTGCAAATGCAACAAGCTCGTTTTCTTGGCCAAACCACATGTAATGTGTATATAATATGAAAAGTAATGTGCCAAGAACACTACCCTGAGGAACACCATATATCACATTCCAATACATACTATGGTACGTATCAACAACAACTTTTTGCGATCTATTACTTTAAAATTCAATAATGATACTAAGAAATAACCCATCCACTCCCAAGTGTTTGAGTTTGAAAACAAGGGCCTCATAATTACCACGGTCAAAGGCAGCACTAAAATCAAGGCCAATCATACGATTTATCTACAGCATTGCAGATTGTAAGAGGGGCATCACATACTCCAAGGCTTTTACGAAAACTAAATTCCAGAATAGGGAACAGATGTTTACCTTCAGCAAACCTATTAAGACGTTTTGCCAGAAGACATTCAAAAACTTTAGATAACATGGGAGTTATGGTTTTACCTCTTCACGCCTCATTCTACAAAATAATCTTGTAAGTATTTTGATAGTCGCTTCATTTTCGGCCAATGTCATCTCGGCAGTTATTCTCTAGTATCCAGGGACTTTCTATCTCTAGTTTTTTAATGATAGCTTCAACTTCATACTCACTGAATTCATTCATGGGCACACCAAAGTCTTCTTCAGCTTCAGGTATATCAATCAAATTACTCCCTTCATATCTCCTATTCATAACCTCACTAAAGTGTTCCATGCAATGTCGCCTTTCATCATCTTCTATTGTAATAACAGATCCATCACTCTTTTTAATGGGTATATGCTTCTTCTTTGCCCCAGTATAGATTTCATTAATAATTCTATGAGCAATTCTTACACCATAGCCACCTGCCTGAATTCATAGCTTTGTCAGCCTCATCTGCTTTACAGTCTAAATATTCTCTCCAGTTATTCCTGGCTTTTCTTTTGACCTCACCATCAATTCTGAAATATTTATCATGCTCTACCTTGTAATTTTCATTACTTCCTCGAAAACTTTCAACAATCATTTGATATCTATGGTTTTCTCCTTATAACTGCATATCCAAAAATCTACTACCGACTGACTGATATATGTTCTTATTATGAAATCATTCTTCATTAATTGTATGCTCTTCGTTTCTTAAAGTCTCTAGGACTGTAAATCGATTCCTACATGCAATTGCAAAAGTTTCTCTATGCTCATCTTCTAGAAGCTTATTTTTATCAAACCTAGATATTCTATCAACATTTCTGTTGGGTTCTTTCAGTTTTAATTTCAGTGTGACAATGAGGAACTGGTGATCACTACCAATATCTGCACCTCTATGCCTTCTTACATTTCTCAGAGTCTTCCTTCTTTCTTTATTAATGACTGTGATCTATTTGATTTTTTTAATAGCCACATGGTGAAGTTCATGCATATAATACATATATATTGCCTTGGTCTAATATTTCTTTACCAATCGCTTTACAACGTGTTTCAGTTAGGGCCAAGATATCCAAAATATATTTCATCAACTCCTTCTCCTCTTGCTGTAACTTCCCAATCTGATTCATGGTTCTATCATTCTCATTACCAACCTTAAATTTTCTTTAGTATTTATAAACCGGGAGATTCTTAGGACCCTGCTACTCTCATGCAATTGCAAAAGTTTCTCTATGCTCATCTTCTAGAAGCTTATTTTTATCAAACCTAGATATTCTATCAACATTTCTGTTGGGTTCTTTCAGTTTTAATTTCAGTGTGACAATGAGGAACTGGTGATCACTACCAATATCTGCACCTCTATGCCTTCTTACATTTCTCAGAGTCTTCCTTCTTTCTTTATTAATGACTGTGATCTATTTGATTTTTTTAATAGCCACATGGTGAAGTTCATGCATATAATACATATATATTGCCTTGGTCTAATATTTCTTTACCAATCGCTTTACAACGTGTTTCAGTTAGGGCCAAGATATCCAAAATATATTTCATCAACTCCTTCTCCTCTTGCTGTAACTTCCCAATCTGATTCATGGTTCTATCATTCTCATTACCAACCTTAAATTTTCTTTAGTATTTATAAACCGGGAGATTCTTAGGACCCTGCTACTCTCAGGACCGGTGTCTACTCTGTCATGTTTGCTTTCCATAGCCAAACTAAATCCATAGAGGACTCATTGGCTAAATTCATCAAATGATAGCCAGTTCCTTGTGTTGCCCAGTGCCTATTTAAGTAAGTCAAGTGACCCTTGCCGGTCCTTACTAATTCTAGTAAGATCCTTCGCCAGGCATAGCGAGTAGAAGCCAAAGAGATAGCTTGTCTATGGCCCTAAACCAAATCGATCACCCTGCTGCCAGTGATTTCATCGAGATTTAGGGGCCTATTTCCTCCAAACCAAAGTTCTCGTTATTCCACCGTTGCTCAGCCGCTTCTATAACCTTTGGCCAACATGGATTGCTATATACATATATATATATATATATATATATATATATATATATATATATATACTTATATATATACGTACATATATATGTACTGTATATATATATTATATATACACACACGTATATATATATATATATATATATATATATATATATATATATATATATACATATATATGTATGTATGTATATATGTGTGTGTATGTATATAAATTGTGTGTATGTGTAATATTTTTTATATCTTTAAGTCTAGTTACAGGTAATTTATAGTCATTTAAACAAACAAATACCTAAGTAATCAAAATGTTAAACTGTTCCGGAAAATTTGTATTTTGTTGATTTTATCTAGGGACTCCTAATCTCAGTGACGTTCCTCGGTGACTTTGTTGTGGGATCATCTATATGGATTAAGCTTTTAAAATAACTAAACTTTCTATTTTGTTTTTACCTAAAGACCATAACTAAAGCTGTGTTTACAATGTTTACTACCGTGAATGGATTTTATTTTTACAGCTCATAAGACAGTGGACCAGAATCTTATAGAGTAAAAATTTTAAACAAATTAGATTAGGTATGCCAGGGTTATATACTGTATATGTTTTACAGAAGTGCCAAAAGGTTAAGGTTTGAGTAATGCAATTTCAAATAATAGTTGTTCAATTCATTTACATATTGAAATTATTTGGTTTACATACTGTTTACAGAGTAGAACTATTTAGAATGTTATTTTCCGTTTGAGGAACTTAATATGCAAGAAATTCATAAATGAATAAAAGACGTATGTTAAGGGTTATATACAAAATTCTTCATCATTAATGTTATTATGCCCTGAATTTTTTTTACCATTCAATAAACTACCTGAGTCTTTTTAATCAAGGTTAGAGATTAAACAAATAATCACATGAATCTTTCATGAAATTGAAGATTAAATCAGAAACCAATAAAATGATTAAAGATTACATATCGAAAAAGCCTTCATTTCATAAACACCCTACGAAAACTAATCATATTCTTATATTTTCTGATGCGTTGAAAATTTTAATTCATATAATATTATTGTCTTTATAATATATATATATATATATATATATATATATAAATATATATATATATATATATATATATATATATATACATATATATAAATATATATATGTATATATATATATATATATATATATTCGGTTTCAAGTATTTCCACTCATTTGTATTGAAAATTTCTGTTCTGTGCCAACGGAATTCAGGTTGATCAGCTGTGTAGTTAGAGATATCATAATGAGAATGAAAATATATATATAATTTACATACATATATATGTATATATGTATATATATATATATATATATATATATATATATATATATATATATACATATATATACGTATATATATTAATTTCTGACGCAAAATAAAAGATTATGATGTTCACATTAATAAAATGTATGAATTCCTAAATACATATCTGTATATTAATCTGTCTATGTGAACAATGGAAGACACCTCTTGTTATAAACAATGTATATGTAAATGTTGAGAGAGAGAGAGATGAATATCTCTCGAATAAAAGACTAGGCAGATCAATCTGTATTCCTGGTACTGCTACTGATAATAACAATAGTAATAGAAGAGAATGCTGTACAGGAAGAATTTTTGACTGACTTAGTGGCCATATTAAAGTAGGCCGTAGGCCTTAACCCAAAGTCGAAAATAGTTCCCAAGTTGCTAGTTATCATAGTTGGTATATCTTCTTATGATATCCCAAGGGATGTGAACCGTGGCTTGGATAAGGGCAAGAGGATGAGTGGGACGAAGAAGTAAAGAACTAACTCGATGGCTTGGAACAGTTTGCCGGCAACGGCATGTCAATTATGAAGGTAGGAATGTGGTTCCCCAAGCCTAGGAGAAGTTATCCAATTATCTGGCTCTTCTTGGTTCGGATCGTTCCTCCACTTCCTCTCTTCTTGTCTCCCCTCTCTTTCTTTCATGTCTCCTAAAATTTGTCTTTTCTTCTTTTGTCTATGTGTTTTTAATCTCTCTTGACAGCTATAATTTCATTGCTCTCCTTAATTAATACATTCTATTCTATTTTGATATGATTCCATACTTGATAGCGATCATATGTTTAATGTACTACACCATACATTTCATGAATTATTTTAAAGCATCTTATTTCCCTGTTTGCAGAAACTTGAGCATTTCCTTATTTTTCATTAAATACTTGCAACGCTGGTCAATTTCATATAACATTAGAGAATTTGTTTAAAATATATAATATTCTAACCAGTAACTGGTTTAAACCAGAGATTGTAATTTTTATATGAAAGATATTGATGTACATAACAATAGACGGATAACAATAATTGAAGATTATTATGGAGATTTTAGGTTATAGTTGTATATGATACTTTATTGTTTATATAATCATTTGCGGAGAATGTGAAAGGAAAAGGAAGCTGGGGTTGCATAATGTTGCTGATATTATCTGTTGTAAAGGTATTTATTAAAGGTTTGTTCGATGATGGTCTATTTTATTTTCCAATTTCTTAGACAGGCTGTATTTTTTTTTCCTTCTCTGTCGGCCGCTGCCTCCTAACATCCAATATAAAATAGGAAATTGTGAAGTTAGGTTGCTGAAGTAAAATAATTCAGACCGATAACGTTCAAAGAAATATATCAAATTATGTAAACAAAATAACCAAATTTTCATTTCCATCTTTTATACTTAATTTAAAAGGAAATGTTACATTTACATAAGGAAACAATTCCTACTGTAAATACGGTAAAGCAGTGTTTAAAGAATCTGAGGGGTTAGGGGGGAATGTATGAAGGAACTGTTGACCCAACTATTTTATGTAAGTAAAGTTTGGATATCTATAAAATAAAAATTGAAGGAGTAATTATTTTGGTTAGAGATAAGAAAATTTTGTTTAGTGTATATGACCCAATAAAAATTAAAAGACTGGTCAGATACTGTAGATGTATCGGTGTTGTAGGTCATTTGAAAAGAATTAATTGATGACGGCAGGTTGGGGAAAATAATATACTGTATGATTTAGAAGTGTTGGTAAGGAGGGGTAGAGAAAGACCTGCATAGGTAGAATTAAGGAAACATAGAAAAGGGAGTATCTTCATTCACAAGAATTGCATAAGATTGAGAGGAATGACCCAGTGTGTGAAAGGTTGTTCAACTAACTACTGATGAACCGTTTGTGTAGATTACCCTTCAATGGCCCATAACTGTTGTAGTAAGGAGCTTGCGTCATATAATTATGAACTGAGCGATGGTGATAGGCTAGTTTTCTATAAAGGAAAATTTAACCGGATCACTAAAGCTAGCTCAGAATACCCACATATTAGTCTATTAATTTCTTTCAAGTTTTCTTTTCTTAGTTCGTCAAGCTGATTCCCTTCCTACTTATCTGGTGCATGTAAAGAGCAGCTATACTGGCTCCATACTATATGAAACAGAACTAAGAGGACAAATCGCGTTGTGGAAGCTTTTTCTTTTCAAGGATCGATACATATAAATGGTCATATATATATATATATATATATATATATATATATATATATATATATATATATATATATGTGTGTGTGTGTGTGTGTATATATATGTGTGTGTGTGTGTGTGAGTGTGTCCCTTTCTGAGTGATATTACCTCAACATGGTGGAAGGGGTTGGGTTGTCTATCACCGTCATCAGCAAAGCTATAGTAGTCAGGGCTACCCATACTAGGTTAATTTGCTGTGTGCGATCGGACGAAAATTTCCCTCCATTACCAATTGCCGACATGGATTGACATGTCTACAGCCTTTGCCCTACAGTAAACTAGAAATAGCTGCATTTGTTGTTGTATTATATATATATATATAAATTTGACTTAGTACATCAACATATGTTTGCAAGTAGTTTTTTTTTTTTTTTTTTTTTTTTTTAACAAAAGACAAAGCGCATTTACCTATGACTATCTATATCCTATGAGAAGAGAAGAATTGCTCAGATGCTGGCAGAATTCAGTGCTGTTGAGAAAAAGAATAGCAGAACTATAGAAAGGTGTATCATAAAATGAACACCACAAAGACAGCCGTAGTTTTCAATCGAATAATAATAATAATAATAATAATAATAATAATAATAATAACATATCCTCTCTCTGTTTTTTTTTCTATAACAGTCCAATATCTATTTAAATGAGTTTCTTTTATATAACACTATTTAGCGAAGACTGTAACTCTACCACGAGGTTGTCATTCCCGATCCTTAGTGGGTTTTGTCAACCAGTAAGTGTCTTTTATAGTATACTTCGGCTCTATTCCATTCTGTAAAATCCTGAATCGATTTTTAAACTTCTCGTAATTTGCTAGGTATTGTCAACGTATGTATTCTCATTATGGGCCTGAGTATATAAGGTTTCAGCAAAAGGCAGATAAAGTAGTGGTTTGTTGTTGGGGTGTAGTTTTTTGAAGCGTAAAATGTCATGCTTGCTGCCTCTGTCTCTTTAAAGTTTATTTCTACCATTTTATGGTTGAATATCATGGAGGTATTTAAAATTTAATTAATTGATTAAAACTCTGATATCAAAGAAGTTAACTAAAAGCAAGCCAGGTTTTAAAATTCGAAAAACAAGAGCAGCACAAGTAAAACATTTATTTCATAGCCTTGTCTTTAATTTTATTTTAGGAGATTTATGTAAGTATTTTCAAAGTAATTTTTCGACTTTTTTTTATAAATCAGTTCATCGGTAAAGGAGAAATTATATGTAGACTAATACGAGCGTTCATAAAGGTTTAATGAGACTCCTTGGAGTTCATAGATTTTAACTTGTTTATATCTGTACATAAAGTGATGGCACAATTTCGCATCCTAAGAATTTCTATGAAATAAAATTAAGAAATTAAATCAGTAAAAAGTGGAACTAAATCTGCAGCGTTAGATGCTATTATTCTTATTTCCCCTTTGCCTAGCTTTAAAGATCTTTTACCACTATAACCTTGAAAAATGTGTCTATCACTTCAAAATAGCCTTAAAAACCTTCTCACATTTCTGGTATTTTTCTTTTCCTCTGGTTATACCATCAGTTCAAGAGTCATCACTAGCTGCTACTTCGGTGCTATGAAAATAGACTGTAAACACATGATCCACCAGAGTTCTCGCTACTATAGGTTAAGAGCATTAGTTATAGGCTATGTGAAGTAAGGCAGCCTGGTGAGGTCACATGCGGTCAAGTATGAGTTGACCAGAAAAGATGAGGAGGAAAAGGAGATGAAGAAGGTTATCAGTATAGGAAGCATCGATGGGAGGATAATGAAATAAGTATTTCTGTAAAATAATAGAAGAAATTAGAGTACAGAGAAAATGAAATGGGCAAAAGCATGAATATAATCTGAAATGAGAGACAGAGAGTAGATATTTTGAAAACTAATGATTCATCTCGAGAAGCGGGAGATATTTCATACTGTATTTTCGTTTATTGCTCAATAGCATCTCGCATTTGTATTCGATATTATGCATACCATCCATACACATAGCATGTATTGGAATTTCCATCATTTTTCTTATAATTTCTCTACATTCAACATTGATGTGTGGGGTAGGTCTCTTCTGGCAGTTCTATCTAATGAATTTATCAAATTGCCTCATCCTACAGAAGATGGATATTGTTGCAAAAAAAAAAAAAAAATCAAATGGGTAGTCTATTGCCGTGCATTTGATTTCTAAAGTAAGATTTTATACCAAAAACCATCGGGAGACGTATAAATTACCTTTATTTATCTTTTCATGCTATGAATAACTTAACGATGCACAGCTGCGTGTCACATATTCTAGGCATTGATATTCCATGCAAGTCCACTATCCATTCATTATCCTCTTCTTCCATATCTTTGATAGAAGACAAGTTAAAGAAATCGCTAATGCAAGTGTGCGATTGTTAAAGTATGATTTACTTCCGGTGTCACTGGACACAGCCAAAAATTAATCACACTTACATTAGCTTTTTCGACCAGTACTGAAAACTTGCATCATCTAGGCAATTAAAAGTACGCTCCATTGGCCTAATAATTATAATGAAAAAATCTAGACAGTTTTGATTAAATTTCCTAGTCAGTATGAAATTAATTGATTTTTTATATTCGATCATTTCGAACATTCCTACGAGTGATTTATGAAACACAGTTATCCCTTTGTTGAAACCACAGCGATCTAGATTAATTCATTTCATAGGTGACATCGGGTTTGCCAATTTGTGCAATATGTCTTTTTGCCACTCAAAACGCATACCAAATGACAGCTTCTTTGCTTATCACCATACATATGTGAATTCATTACATTGAACCCTTGATCAACAAATTATATAAATCTAGGGCGCCTCAACCCCTCGCACCAATCCACTGCACAGCATTTGAAGTTGAAATTCATATGGTATGGCATTACTAAAGATGCCAAGGATTGGGTCTTAACCTTTATTTCATATCTAAGGCACGGATTCGGATGTGAGGACTTTTCATCATCCCAGGCATCATTTTGCCCACATTCACGCAGACTGTTAGCTTTTCACAGTCATCGATCACTCCACTTACTGTCCTTTAGCCATAACCATGCAAGATGCAACATCAGCCTCATGTACTGCTGCCTTACATTCCAAAAGGATAACAAGATTTAGCATCCTAGAGCCCATTACTTCTGACAGGGATCTCACTATCACCTATCAATTGTGGACCTCATTCTCAGCATCACCCTACATCAGACTACCACTTACAGCGGAATGATGCAATTTTTCATTTGTACCCTCAAAGCAGCTTTGATGTCCTACTACAACCACTCTAGATGGTTTCAACAAGTTCCTTATATGTCTCAACGGCTGAAATGGTACATGGCGGCCCATTAGTCATCCATGTAGATTTTTCCTATCAATGCCCGCTCCATGAAACTTCCTCCCTTCACCAGTACTGAGGTATTTGCCTGGTTTCAGCTCGCTGATGTCCAGTTTTATATTAAGGGCGAGACTTGCTCAAGCACCAAAGCAGACTATGTTCTCATGGCGATCCTTGAAAACACTTTCCCAGAAATTTCAGACTGGCTTTGCGACAAAGGGGACACCCCAATAGTGCCTGATGCCCTCAAAACATACCTCCTGGAGCTGTACACACCATTGCCAGCAACCCGTATAGTAAAACTTTTTCAGCTCAATTAACAACCATTGGAGGACCAAAAGGCTTTGCTTTCTCTCTGGGAAATTCCCAGCATCGCTCGCCTAGAATCTGCCGGAACGGTTCTCCTCGGCAGGTGAACCTGCTTTGTGCCTAACCAAACCTGTATGCGCTGTTATTCCCGATGTCAATACGTTGCCCATGAAGGACCTGATGACCAAAGTCGACGACCTAATAGACAGTCACTTCATCACCTTCAAGACCTCCATCAATGCCTCCACTCCTGACAAGAAACACAATTATTCAACATCGACTGAACCTAACATGAATGTGGTAGGACACAGACACCCACCCTATGATGTGCTAAAGTGGCAACAAAACCACCCCCCACCCACATATGCCACCACTCGCAAACCTCCAACCAATGACCTCTAAAGCCGATTACTGATGCCTATTGGATACAGTTATGCTACTACCACTCCAGATTTGGGCCTGCTGCAAAGAAAGGTTCGAATGCTTATCAGTGGCCAAAATATGAGTAAATAGGCCATTGCTTGTGGCAGTGGCCTCCCCTGTCACTAATCCATTTGTTTTTGCATCATGCAGGTATGGGCATTCGATTTTTGGTGTAAACACATTCTCTTCGACCAAGGCCACTCTCCAGGATATGACATAGTCTGTCTTAGCCTGCTGACGTCTGCCTGGTTGCTGCCAACGGATCTGCGATCCCCACACATGGGTTTGAGACCCTCACATTATCGTTTGGAAGAGCAAAATATCAATATAATTTTTCGTCGCTAACTTCACATCGTCAATCCTCGGTGCAGATTTCGTGTCCCATTTTCACCTCCAGGTTGATATAGCTCACTAATGGTTAGTCATCCTGAACTTCGCCAAACACCCACGGTTCTCACTAAACACGTTATTTATCACCCCATCAATAACAGGGCCCCCAGTGTTCACCAGATTCAGGTGTTCGATACTGGATTGTTTGGCAGCAGCCAAGCAAACATTTGATGAATCGGATGAAATGGGCCTTTGACAAAAGGCCTCAAGCCTATGGTCGTCACTCTTACACATCGTCCTGAAGAAAAATGGTTCTGCGTCCATGTGGGTAGTACAGGCGTTTGATATGCTGACAGAGCCAGATCACTACCCCTTTCCAAACATCGCCGATGTAACCTCTTACTTGTACAAAGCTAAGGTTTTCTCCACACTCGACCTGCTGAAGGTGTATTATCAGGTGCCCATGAACTCAGGTGATATCCCCAAGACTGCCATCAACATCCCTTTCAATACATACACCTTCAATTACTCCTGATTGGACTTCGTAATGCTGGGGCCACTTTTCAATGCATTATGAATGGCATCTTAGGGAATATCCCGTTCTGTGTATGTTACGTGGACGACATACTTTTGTTCTCTTCCTCCGAAGAGGAACACCTCCGACACCTAAGCATTATGCTAGACCACCTACATCAGAACGGCATTGTAGTCTGGTACAACAAGTGTACATTTGGCACCAACAAAGCATCATTCTTTGGGCACCACATCACTCCTGAAGGAGTCAACCCCATCCCTGAGAAAGTAGCTACCGTCCAGAACTTCCCCATGCCCTCAACTGCCAAAATACTGCAAATATTCTTAGACATGGTCAACTATATTATCAGTTTTCTGCCAGCCAATGCCGCCACTCTTGCCCACATCTATGCCTCCCTCAAGGGCAAGCCAAAAGACCTGAAGTGGGGTCCCCATCAAGAAGCTGCCTTATGCCATGCAAAGAATACCCTATCAACTGCTGCTGCTCTCACTTTCCTATACCACATGCACTCTCATTCTCTCCACCAATGCCAGTGACATCACTACTGGTGCAGTACTCAAGCAGGTGGTCAATCGCTTGCCCTGCCAATTGGACTTCTTCAGTAGAAAAGTGACAAAGGCCGAATACGGCTACTCTACCTTTGACCGCACATTGTCGGTGTTGGACTTAGCTGTCTGTCACTTTCGCCATTTCTTAAAAACTACACCCTTTATCATTTGCATGGACCACATGCCTCTAGTGCATGCCTTCACTCAGCAGTTCAACCCCTGATCCACCGTCAACGCCGACATCTCTCTGACGCGGCTGAACACAATTACACCTTTCAACACGTCCCTAGGAAAATGAATCCCGTTGCCAATGCCCTGACAAGAAACACATTGGCTGCCATTCACCTAGGATTGGATTACAACGCCTTGGCAGAAGTACAACAAAAAGAACCAGAGTACCAAGAATATAGGACATCCTGCACATCCCTCCATTGGGAAGACCCCCTCAACGACTCCAACGCCAGCCTCCTCTGTGACATCAGTACTGGTACACCACGACCATGGATACCTGCTCCCATGCGTTGACAGGTGCTTAATTTCATTCAAACTCTTTCACATCCCTCTCGCTGTTCTACTGCAAAGTTACTGAAGATACAGTTCATTTGGCGTGGCATTACTGAGGATGCTAAGGATTGGGTCCACTCCTGTACTTCATGTCAAACTTCAAAATACATACACGCTTGGATTCTGGAGTAGTTGCCTTTTCTCAATCTCAGCGTCGTTTTTCCCATTTTCATATCTATATAATTGGTCCCCTACCCACATCACAAGAAAATCATTACCTGTTTATCATCATTGACCGCTCGACTCGTTGACCAGAAGCCATTCCCAGGGAAGCTGCAACATTTACCTTAATGTCACAGTGGATAGCGAAATTTGGTATCCCTGAGCATATTACATCTGACAAGGGTACCACTTTCACCTCACAATTATGGACATCATTAGCAAATCTGTTGGGTATCACCCTACATCAGACAACCACCTACAACCCTTATTGCCGGTTGAACGTTTTCATCACACCCTAAAAGCAGCTTTGGTGTCCTGCTGCAATGACTCCAACTGGTTTACTCAGCTTCCTTTGGTCCTCCTTGGATTAAGAACCACTCCTAAAGACACCCTAGATATCTCTGCAGCTGAAATGGTGTATGACGACCCGTTGGTCTTCCTTTCCGATTTATTTCCATCTACAACCTTCTCTGATAACCTCCAGCGCCTACATTTTGTTGTGAGAAAATTTATTCCTTGCCGCTAGACTTACAAGCCCCCAGAAAAGCAACACATACAGACAGATCTGCACTCAGGAAAGCATGTTTTCCTGGTCAACAAAACTAGCAAGTAACCGCTAATGCTGCCTTACTCAAAAGCCCTTTCCTCGTGATCCGTCGTACACCAAAATCATTCTTGATTAACATTCGCGGCAAAGAAGACTAGGCTTCCATTGATCGTCTAAAACTTGCATATCTCTTGCCGATGACCCGCCTACAGTACGCCTCTCTAGAGCAGGGTGCTCTATTTCACATGTACTGTATGCCCTTTTATCTTATCACTTGCTCTTCCCTATATTGTTACTAGACCAACCTGTGTAAGCATGCTAGTTCATGTTCCATTATTTTATTTTATTCTCATGACTTTCTTGCTCAAAAGTATTTGTACTCGTATATAAACTTGATTGTTTAATCAAGTTTAGTTGTATTCACATCACCTCTCGGTTATCCTCTAACAGCTCTCTCGCACGCAGCTTACTCCCACATATTCGGAACCTTTCCTTGTCATCCAAAAGATTCCCCCTCGTAAAGAGGATTGAATCACTATCGAATATATAAAACCTACGTATCTCCCACAAGACGACCCACCATCATTACTTAATCTAGGGCAGGTCAACTTCTTTCACATACATGTCTGCCAAGTAATGCATGTTCAACAAGCAAAGCACACATAAATAAGGAAGTATGCCCTATCTACTTTTTCTTCTGTACTGAAACTGCTTATTTCAAGTGTATCATCATTCCGTTATTATATTGTCTATTATTATAAACATGTCATTATCAACCTTGTGGGACCCCTCGGGGGCTTATAAGTACCTGTAATGCCTCTAAATAAAGTTAATTACTCAGATGTTATCTTTGAACCACTTCATATATGCCTCTATATATATATATATATATATATATATATATATATATATAATATATATATATATATAAATTATATATATATATGTGTATACATAAGGATATATATATATACATATATATACATATGTATGTATATTTATACATACAATATGTATATGTATATATATAATATATATATATATATATATATATATATATATATATATATATATATATATATATATATATATACGTGAAGGGATAAAAAACGAAGAGCTGTGGGAGTTGCTATATGCAGGTGATTAGGTGATTACTGCTGAAAATTAGGAAGAATTACAGAGAAGGGTAGTAAGGTGGCAAGAGACTTTGGAAGGGGGTGGTTTGAGGGTGAATGTGGATAAGACTGAAGACATAGTTAGCAGTAAGGAAGGCAAGGATAGGAAGGCCATACATAGAAGTAGAGGAGCAGTTATAAAACAGGTAAGACACTTTAGATACTTGGGATCTACTGTACTATAAATCAGGAGGGAGAATGTGAGGCTGAAGTTGAGAATATGATAAAAGCGGCAAAGGGAAAGTGGAAGGAGGTACCATGAGTGGTATGTGATACTAAAAGGCCAATCAAGGTAAAAGTAAAGATCTATAGTGCAGTAATAAAACCAATATTAATGTATGGATCAGAAACTTTGGCTTTAAGACGAAAAAAGAAAGGAAAGTTTGATAGAACAGAGATAAGAATACTAAGGTGGATTATGGAATATCACTGTTTGAAAGACTAGAAAATTATGAAATAAGAAGAATGACAGGTGTAATGAAGATTACTCAGATGATAAGAGTGTCACGACTTAGATTGTGTGGGCACATGTTAAAGATGGATGGTGGGGAGGGAGTGATGAGGGCTTAGGAGAAACCTGTAAGAAAGAGAAGATCAAGAGGGAGGCAGAAAATTAGATGGCGAGATAAGGTGAAGGATGATATAGAGAGAAAAGGTTTGGTGGAAGAGTATACCTTTAATTAAGGCATTGAAGAGGGTGCATCCTTAATGTATGGATAACCGTGGGGAAGAACACACACACACACACATATATATATATATATATATATATATATATATATATATATATATATATATATATATACATATATATACATATATATATATATATATATATATATATATATATATATATACTGTATACATATATATACATATATATATATATATATATATATGAATATATATATATATATATATATTTATATGAATATATATATATATATATATATATATATATATATATATATATATATACTGTATATATATGTATATATGTATGTGCATATGTGTGTGTGTATTTTACTCAAGTTTTTTTAGTCCTTATGCTAGAGATTCTTCTATTTACAAGGCATTTATAGTGGTATGCAAAATATTTTACCGGTGAATGAATATCTTTATTTGTAGAGTAAATGATAACCAGAATATTTCCTCTCGGTTTGTTTGTTTTTTTTTAAATATCTTTGTCAATTAATTCATAGAATTATCTTAAATTTGTCCACATTAATTTATTACGTTAAATTGATAGCACGGTGTGTCCTTGTAGCGTGTGAATGTTTGTCTTTGTTGTCAAAATCTGCAGACATACTTAAACATGTGGAAAGTTGATAACATAAACAGAACAACCATACAGTTCCATAAAAGTGAAGATGGTTAATGAATTTAAAAGTTTTAGAAGTGAGTAATGTCATATACATAACATTAAGTTTGACATTTAGCTATATTTCGTTGATATAGTATCAACTATGACTAAATGTGATATTAAAATGAAAATTATTATGGAAAATTACCTGAGGATCCTATCTAAATATTATTTTGTAATCAAACAGGTCTTATGTAAATTCATCACAATTTCTTACCCATTAGGAGTAACTAAAGGGCCATTGACCTTTTGCATAATTGCCTATGTTGCAAATCACTCTTCAAATTAAATATGAATTTCCGCCATTAGTGTAAAGGAAGGTGGATATAACGCGAATTCAATGCTCTACTGTTATTCCCTTTTTAATTAAGAAGCAAGTATCTTCGTGTATTCAAATACATGGATCCAAATGCAAGTTTTATCAAGTACTCTTGTCTGGAGAAAGTTTCTTAAGAGAAGAAAGAGAAGTCACTACATTTTTTATTCTCTCAAATTCTAATCGAATACGAAGCCTCTGAGAATAGATATTCCACGACATCTCAAGTCATTTTATGTATACCTTTTTTATATGCTGCGCTATTTCACATTCCTTTTCGTATATTACAGTAAATCTTTTGTTTTAATATTTATATTGTACCATCATCTTTCATTATATTTAGATTTCCCCATAATTTTCATTTAGCATTTTTTATTTTAGCTTTCCGAGACTTTTTTATACATTATATTACCTTTGTATAACAACAAGCTTTACTTTCCTATTCTTCGATTTACCTCTCATACCACATCCATCTTTAATATTTACTTTCTATATGCAAAGTATATATATATATATATATATATATATATATATATATATATATATATATATATATTTATATACATATACATATATGTATATATATATATATATATATATATATATATATATATATATATATATATATATATATATATATTTCCTCTATTTTCATATTTCAAAATGGAAATTTACGGTCATATCTTAGCTTCTACTAGTCAGTTTCTACCCTTTCTTCTGACAAACTCTGACCTTTCCATGAATTTATTAATCATCAATCAGACTAATCACCTTCATTAATGAGCCTAATTGTCTCAACAAAGTAGCAATTCTACATATCATTCTAGTTCTTTATTTTTATTTTTTTATTTTTTTTTTTTTTGGGGGGGGGGCTGTCACTACTTTCGTACTTTTCTCTCAAAGTCCCTATTCATATGTAAAAGAAAGCAATGAAAACATAACCATCGTGTTAGTGGCAATTATTTTCAACAAATCAACCTCGCTCTATCTCGACAGCATTATATATGGATTAAATACACCGATACTATATGTCGTTATCTGGATGTAGCACTATTTAGTAGCCCTTGCTTTTACCAACAAAAAGTCGCAGTAAAAAAGAAATTATATTTTTATTTACAAGGAAAAGATGTACCGTTGGTGTCTTAGCGTAAAAGGCAAAGATCTTTCTTTCATAAAATCATAAATTGTCTTCACTAAAAACAATTGCCCCTTATTAATAGATCACTTTCTTTTAAGCGATTTATCGATTTGCGATAGTTGATCTTTTAGAGTTCAAATTAAGGTATTCTCTTTTCATGTACAAACGCCTGCATACACAGATAATCTCATTGTTTCTGTGCATTCTTACAATTACTGTGTAAGCTGTTAAAATATTGCAATGTTGAAGACTGCAAATTGATGTCAGACATAATATATGCTGTTGATGATTTATTGCTTGTTCTGTATAAACATGGAGACTCAGAGAAGGAAGATGGATTTATATTGCCCCTTCCTTGACATGGAGTTCAGCACAGCGCCCTTTATACTTTCAATAAGTTTTCGGAATGATAAAGGCTTTTCAGCAAACAGTGTTTGCTCCTGGTACGTATGTCGCATATCTCGTTTCCTTTTGACGGAATAAACACGTCCTTTGGTTATGTCGACGGCAAACTCTCAGCCTTTACGAATTTATGGGACGTTCTTGGTGCGCGTGACGCCTTGGCAGAGAAATGTTGAAAATTACGATTCGGTTTAGTTCCCTGCCTGTCTGGAAGCTTCCTTCCTTCAATTCTTAGTATTCAACAACAAAGGTTTATGTTAACTTATATTCACTCATACAATTGGATTTTTAAACTATGAATTATAAGCATGTGCATTTTGGCTTTATTATTAAAATTGCTTGGATGTCCGTTAATTTTCTAAATTTTTTCTTAACCTAAATTTTGTTTTCTTTATGATTATAAAAATTAGCTTTTTCATATTGGTCAACATAGGATATTTAATCAGCTTTTGTATTTGTAACGATTAGTTTGATCAGTTGGCAGCCTTTTTTTTACTCCCTTGTTAATCCCTTTAGCTCACCTCACGCGATGAACTGTAGGTATTATAGAAGGAATTTTTGCAGTTCCTTCGGCCGATAGCTGCTCTCAATTTAAAATGATACGCTTTCTCCATTGCCAGCCCTTTTCTTCCACGTAGCTGTCCAATATCTTAGCTCTCGACATATTTGTTCAACTTAGAGTTTACCCTATTTGTATCTCTGGGCCCAAGGGTCTACCCAACCCTTTTCCTTACATACTCTCACTCAATATTTTTCTCTTGGTTTATTAGAAATTGTTTTGTATATTAGCTGTGAATATATCATAAGTCATACGTTACTGCTATTAGAATTATCATTTTCTCGGTGATCTTAGTAATTTCATAAGTCGGGTGGATATGAATAAATATTTCCATGATTATCGCAGGGCATTAATGACTGACTTGGTTATTGATTCAAAGATTTTCGTTATTCAATTAATTATTTATAAAACCAGTATTTTTCATGTTCTATATTTAAGATAGTCAGCTAAATTGGTGATAGTGGCCTATATCCTAATTTCGTTGTTAAAATTGATATATAAGGAATATTTTGTGTGTTTTGTTATGGTAGATTTTTTTTATTTATATATTAATTTTCTTATATTGCATACACATATAGGAATTTCCATTTGAAACTGATTAATGTTTACTGAATAAGGTGAAATTTTTGTATCTTATGGAAATTGCAGTTTGGTTGAGAATATTAATGTTTTCTTTTTAAGAAATTGCTTTCTTGGTAATCAAAAATTAGTATTAACTGGCTTTTGCATATAAGAATTTCAACATTTATATATCAACTAGTTTCTGTCCTATATATAGTATTTCCGATTACTGTATTACAACTTTCCCTTCACTGAACAAAATTGCTCTTCAGACGCAAGTTTATAGAGAACACTTACCATTATTTTTGCATGTATTCTTGCAAACCAGTTTTGTAATTGGTATTTAGAAATGCAGTAGGCCTCCAGATCTTCAACTAAAGTATGTCCCCATGTTTGCTAACCAGTTTCCTTATACCTTTCCTTCGAATCTGCCCTAATCGAAAATTTACTTTTAAATATAATTTACAACTTCCGTAAACTCTGGTGCATTGAATTCCATGCTTTTTTTTAATCAACCTCCAACAGAAGTCAGTCCTTTCCCAGCTGATATTGCTCTCGCTCGTGGGGTTTGGGGGATATATTTTCTTTTAAGAGTGACTGCACCTTTGCTTCTATTATTGCTAATTGTTACCTTAATTCCTGCTTCTTTGATTTTATTAAACGCTGTTCCTCACTAATACTGTTCATCATTACAGTATATTTGAGTGTTGTTCTATAAATTTATTTCCATTTCTCAGTACTAAATCTTTAGATAGTAAAGTCACTTATCTTATTTTTTCGCGGTTTCAAGAGACAGTCTGGATATCATTATCATTTTTGTTATTATTATTGCTAGACTGATCAGATACTTTCAGTTACTGGCTTTAAGCCTGGAAAATCTCTAGTATCCAAATACAGTTGTTCTCTCACGTATACTAGTTAGTGTCCGTAGCTGATTGACCAATTTGACCGAACACACAATTTCATCGTTCTGACTTAACAGCACCACCTAGTGTAAGTTGGACTTAGATAAGGTACTTAGCTTTCTTCCTGTTATTAAACTTAGTCCAAAATATTTACATTTCTTTAAGTGCTATTTTACATACTCATTTTATATCATTAATGCTATGACCCTCCTATACAAAGCTGTGACCTAAGACGAACCCATTAATAGAGCAATTTGGAAATAAAACTTTTGTATTTGGATAAGAGGCAGGGAATTACAGAATAACAAAAAAATATTACTTTGTATTTTTAGATATCATATAAATCATATTCAATACAATTACAGAGCTATATCAGCAAATCTCATTTCAGTCCTAAACTAAAAAAAAAAAAAAAAAAATAACCCTCAGTTGTTCACAAATTCTGTCTTTGATATAAACATCTAGTGAATTCTTCCTAAGCCACCTGAACTTAAGAATGAATACAGTATCTATTTGCATCGAGTACATAAGACTTTAAAGCATCGAGAAAAGTTCTCTTAAAATTCATGTAAAATTTATTGGCCGCACTATATTTATTATCGCCGTGCGTAAAACATATGTTGCAAAACATATAATCCTTATTTGACAATTTCTCCAAGTTATCAACATTCTGGCGTTCTCAAGTCAGACACTTTGTATTTGTTTTTAGCAATCATTATCCAAGCACCATCACGATGGCTATCCACCTAGCTTCCTTTCATAAATATACCAATATCGGAATCTTGAACAGAAGTTACCAGATGAGCTGTCTTTTAATATTTTCAATTCTGTACAGTCTATCGTACGGTCTATTTAGAATATGTTTTTTATCTGTTCTCTCTCGTTTCTAGGCTTAAACAAAATCTGCCTCACTGGTTCATGAATATTTACTATTAATTTACAATGTATATACAAGGGAATTAGACCAGTCATATAATACAACCATTTTAGTTGATAAAAAAACACGATTACCGGACTATTTTTTAGTGGTCGTTTGAGTTAAGGATGCTGAGTAGATAGGGCTGTGAGATTCT